>NC_143509.1:31722435-31913507 GCF_031878675.1 Megascapheus bottae
CGGAATTGAGGCTTCACACAGGAACTTGACATTAAAAATAAATCTATGAAGTGGCGCTGTGGCTCAAGGGGTTAGGGCAGAAGTCTTGAGCTGAAGAGCTCAGGGACAGTGTCCAGGCCCAGAGTTCAAGTCCCATGACCGACACACACACACACACACACACACCCCAATCTAACCTCTAGCCACCACTAACATTTTTCTTTTTTGGACACAGATTCATGAAATTTTTTAAAGAAAGAACCCACCATGCAGTTTCTGCCTTACTTGGTTTAGAAGAACAAAACAGATGGTGTAGACTGAGCTCACACAGGAAACGTTACTCAACGAGGCAGGTAAAATCAGAGACCAGATTGAAATCATAAATGGGATTGTAGTATATAATCATTGGATTTCGCCATTTTGCAAGTGGGGAACTTGGTGATGAACCATTCCAGGTCTTTGGGCTCATTGGTATGTCTACATTTTCATTAATTTTTGAAACCAAAATGTTGATACAATCACACAGAAAGCTTCCCAAGGAGGAGACGCTTGAAGGCATCCTTTATCTCTCTGTTTCTCAACCTATAGATGAAGGGGTTCAGCATTTGAGGGACCACAACATACATCATCGAGGCCACCATATTTTTAGTGGAAGAATTAGCCATCTCTGAGCTCATATACAACCCACAAGCTGTCCCATAGAATAAGGAGACCACAGAGAGATGAGCCCCACAGGTAGAAAAGGCTTTGTGTCTTCCCTTCACTGTGAGGATCCTCAAAACAGACGAGACAATCAGGGTGTAAGAGAAAATAATCCCCAAGAGGGGAACACCAGCAAAGGCACTAGTTGCCACGTAGGCAAGAATGGTATTGATAGAAGTGTCAGAACAGGCCTTGTTCATGATCTGGATGAGCTCGCAGAAGAAGTGGGGCAGTTCAAGGTCGGTGCAGAAGGACAATCTCAGCAGCATGAGGCTGTGGAGCAAAGCGTTCATGGAAATAACAAGCAGGGAAAGTATAACCAGCAGGACACAGAGGTGGGGATGCATGATGGCTGTGTACCTCAGAGGGTGACAGATGGCCACATAGTGGTCATAGGCCATCATTGTAAGGAGACAACTTTCTAACCCACCAAAAAGCAAGACAAAGCAGACTTGGGCAAGGCACCCAGCAGAGGAGATGCTGTGGTCCTGGGCCTGAATGTTCACCAGCACCTTTGGGATGGTAGTGGTGCTGGTGCAGACGTCAATGAAGGAGAGACTGGACAGGAAGAAGTACATGGGGGTGTGGAGGTGGGGGTCAGAGCTGACGGCGAGGATGATGAGCAGATTCCCCAGCACGGTGATCAGGTACATGGACAGGAAGAGGCTGAAGAGGAGGGGCTGGAGTTCTGGGTCATCTGTGAGTCCCACAAGGAAGAATCTAGCTATTGCTGTTTGGTTTATGACTTCCATGCTCCCTCTGGAAATTACTGGACTAGATGAAGTGAAACGTGAGATCACACGTGCTACTTGAAGGGCAGAGATCAAGAGGATCACAATGTCTATGAGACTCTTATCACCAATTAACCACCCCAAAACCCAAGAGTAGAGCTGTGATTCAAGTCCTACACTGCCAGCCTGGAGCAAATAAGACATCATACCTATGCCTTAAGTTCAAACCCCAGGAACAGCACAAAAAAGAAAAACGAAGGCTGGATTAATGTCCTACAGGAAAAACAAGTTTTGTGCTCTTGGAGAATCAGCCAGCAGAGTGAGAGTAGGTAAACACTAATGTCAGTACCAAGAGATTTTTGTCTACACACAGTAGACAGGAGGGCTGGTGATTAGAGTGTAGGCATTAATTCCCACAACCCCTACCCCATTTCCAAAGCATTGATCAGGGCCAGGGCACCAACCTGGCTGCCTCCACGCCTGGCCTCTTGCCTGGATGTAGAAGACAGGAGCTCTTTCTGTCATCAGGGCAGGGCAACACAGGGTTACAGGCATCTGATTCTTGCCCAGAACGGCTGCCCTGGCCTGGCTTGGGGCTTAGGCTTTGCTTCCTGACTGGCCTGGGCTGTGAAGGGACACGGCAGCTCCTCAGCCCCTGTAGCCCTCCTGCTCAATATCCAAAGCTCCTCATTACACAGCTTTTGTACTGTCACTGGAGTCCCAGGAGAGCATGTCCTGGAAGACTCTGGGCCCTGCGGGGAGGAGGTGAGTATGGTGGATCCACTGAGCTCTGAGTCCAAGCGTGTGACATCCACATCTGTGGGTTGCCTCTGCCCAACTGCTTTTTCCTATCTTGCGTGCACTGTATGTGTTGCTTGCCCAGCTGGCCTTGAACTATGTACTCCATGCAGCTTTGACTTCCGTCTTGTTCCACCTCCACCTACCGTGTGTTGAGATTTAAATTTTGTGCCACTGATACACAGGCTGCTATATTTGCTGTCTTTGATAATTTCTAATATTTATTTTTTTTGAATGTGGAAATGGTAAACAGGGCTGGGAATAGACAGATAACTTTAGAGTACCATTCAATGTACAATTGTATTAACCTCGCCTATGACTTGTTAGATGAATGTGTGACCTACCCTCAAATCAGTCAGTGTCCGTTATGGGTGCTGGTTGGCTTGTGCTTCTAATCCTCACTGCTTAGGAGGTGGAGCTTAGGCAGAAAAGTCTCCAAAGCTCTTTTCCAAATCAGCAAAGAGCCAGCAATGGAGCTCTGGCTCTAGTTGTAAAGTGTGAGCCTTGAAAGTAAGGGGCGGTGTTTAGGTCCTGATTCATGGCCCACGAATGCACTCGGGCATACGTACAATCAGTAGCATGAATTGAAGAGCACAGATTTGGCTGCTGAAGGGTGAAGGTGAATTTTGTGTTAAAGAAATCAAGTCAAATTCTTCTTGCACTGAACTTAGAGGAAAATAAAGAAGCTTTGGGAAGAGTACTTCGTATTCAAAGATCTTAAGAATTTGTGCTAAAGAGAAGAGATGGGATGGTATATGTCACAGAGGATCCAAAGTTTAGTGCTTGAAGTCAGAGCCTGGGCCCTGTGCCTAGCTTCTTTTGCTCAATGCTAGTTTTCTACCTTTTGAGCCACAGCACCAGTTCTCTTTATATGGTGCCATTTCTCTTTCTATAGTGCTAAGCAGTGAAACTCAGGGCTTCATGCATGTTAGGCAAAAACTCTACCACAAAACCACATTTCCAGCCTCAGAAATGGTTTTCATTGATGGAAATGCATATACCAGGTACATTGCATGCTGTTAGAAATAATCAGTTGGAAAGTTGGAGAGAATTACCTTAGCATGGTAAAAGTGTATGCAATCTATGCAGGAGAAGGATTAGACTTGCATGCATTCTCAGTGCCAAACTATGACTTGTCAAGAGAAAAGAGGAGAAATTTTCTTGGTTTCCACAAATAATGTAAATTTACCAGTACTCTATCGCTACGTAGACAGAGCTCTATTTTTTTAATGAAAATTCAACAAGCAACTTCCACTGTATGAATTTTAAGATTAAAGAAGCTTGTCCCCCAAAAAATACACTAAGGGAACGTTTTGCTGTTCACCTTGGAGACTGATGCTAAAATCTGAAAAGGTGATCCAAACAACGACATAGAAAAATTCAACTGGGCAAAAACCAAGAAGGGCTTGGCACAGTGGTTCATGCCTGTAACCCTAGCTACTCAGGATGCTGAACTCTGAGGAGCAAGGTTCAAAGTTAGTCCAGGCTCAAAAGCGCCTGAGACTCTTGTCACCAATTAACCTCCAGGAAATAGGAATTGAGGCTTGGCTCAAGGGTAGGTCAGTAGCCTTGAGCTGAAGAGCTCAGGGAAAGCGCCCAGGCTGAGTTCAAGCCCCATGACACATGGAAAAAATAAAAGCAAGAAGGCAAGAAGAAAGGAAAAGAACAGAGATTAAAACATAGAAGTGAGTCTGATGCTGAATGAGAAGTGACAAAGAAAGGGAGAGCCAAGGAGAAGAATTAAAGAAAGATAAAGTAGAGGGAGGAATAGAAAGTGTAGGAAAGAATTGAGTACAAGAGTTATGAAGGCAGAGGAAGAGGATGAGGAGGAGGCAAGGAGGAGGTTAAATAAGGTGAAGAACGTAGTATTTATATACTGAGCTCCTGCATGGCATCCTATCCTTTTCCTGTCTACTAACCGTTTTTAGAATCCCACCTTCAAGGGAGGACACACATGGAGCATTCCAGGAGATAGCTATATGTCACAGAAACTGCCTATCATCCTCCCCACTACTGGTGCTATGGAGGTGGAGGACTTCCTCTAAGCTGGGCCTTGGTGGTAGGGTGTCCAGATCCTGTTGGCACATAGTTACAGATCCAATAGTGGCAGAAGAGGGAAGTAGTAGTCTCAGGCATCTCAATTACTCCTCCTCCTACTACTACTACTGTACTGGTTCTGGAGCTTGAACTCAGGAGGACCTGGGCATTTTCCCTGAGCTATGATTTTTTTTTTACTACTACATGAGCCACATATCCACTTCTGACTTTTTGGTTGGTCATTGGAGATAAGAGTGTTATAGACTTTCATGACCAGTCTTTAAACTAGTGACTCAGATATGGAGTAACTGGGATTATAGGTGGGATCTACTGGTAGTTAGATAAGTTTTATTTATCTACTTATTTATTATTCAGCCTCAGTTTCCCCCTTGAATTGGCCATTACTGAAGACCCAGGAGTTAAACACCAACTTTCATCTGGGATGAAATGGATGGAAAAGAGGGGTGATCCAATTTCTGAATGTCCTAAAAAGTGAAGTCTATCGCATCTATACCAAGAGACAAAGGAAAGAGTTGAGAAAATGTACTAGAATTGTTTTTTTCATATATTTTAATTGTAATTATTAGAGGGATTATATTATTTTCACCAGATGGAAGGTGCATTACTTCACAAACATTGGTACCCTTTCTCATGTCTTGGTCCCCATTTCCCTCCTCCCACCCCGCATTTTTGAAATGCTGATTGATGGAGAAACCCAGCACTGGTGGCTGAACACCTGTAATTCTAGCTACTGCAGAGGATCAGATATGAGGATTGCATTTTAAAGCTAACCTGCGCAGAAAGTCTGTGAGACTCTTCTATTTAACCACATAAAGTCAGAAGTGGCTCAGGTGGTAGAGTACAAGCCTTAAGCAAAAAAGCTTAGGCCTTGAGTTCAAGCCCTGCAGATGACAAAATATTTAAAAGAATGCTTGGTGTAGTAGAATATAATCCTATCTCTACAGAAAGCAGAACTAGGAAGATGATTCTGCAAGTCCCATCCTAGAAGATAGCAAGGACTTTTTTCTTAATTTTATTTTATTGTGAGGGTGGTATATAGAGGGATACAGTTACATTTGTAAGGTAGTGAGTACAGTACTTCTTGAACATTGTCACCGCTTCCCATCATTTTCTCCTACTTACCCTTCTCCCAACCCCTCCCAAGTTGTAAAGTTCATTTCTAGTATATTGTCATGTGAATATCGCTGTTACACTGGTTCTCCCTTCGCCCTTTGTCTCGTCATCTTGTTTTTCCCCTGCGCCTGCCTGATTCATAAATACTTAAAACCCATCAGATACCAAAGTCAGATACAACAACATGGCATAAACCGTAATGGAAAAGGGAAAAAAAACAACAGAAAATCAAAAACAAAGTAAGAAAATAACTTCACATAGTATATTGAAAACAACATCTGCAAAAATAGACCTCTTTTTTCCCTATCCTGGAGTTCATTTGCCTTAGTCTCATGCTATGTGATCATATGCACATAACTATTGCACTCCTCTAATAGGAGAATCCTAGATGTATACTTATTATTATAAACGAAGGAAACCATGGAGTCTATGTTTCTTTGGGTTTGGCATACTCCACTTAACATGATGTTCCAAGTCTTTCCATTTCCTTTTGAATGGGGCAATGGCATTCTTTCTAATGGCAGCATAGAATTTCATTGTATGTAAGTATCACACTTTCTTGATCCACTCATCTACTGAGAAGCATCTGAGTGTGTCCATATCTTAGCTATGGTGAATAGCGCTGCAATGAACATGGTTGTGCTGGTAGCTTTAGACCTTGTTTATGAACGTTTGGGTAAGTGCCCAGGAGTGGAATTGCTGGGTCATAGGAGAGCTCTTGTTTAGTCTTTTGAGGAATCACCACACTGCTTTGCGGAGTGGTTGAATAAGTTTGCACTACTACCAACAGTGTTGTAGCATTCCCTTTCTGTCACATCCCCATCAGCATCTGTTGTTATTAGAGTTCTTGATAATATTCATTCTAACTGGAGTGAGGTGGAATTTTAAAGTTGTTTTCTTTTCCAGTTCTTTTATTATCAGAAATATCGAGCATTTCTTCATGTGTCTATAGTCCACTCTATTTCCTCTTCAGAGAAGTCTCTCTTTAAATTGTTCTTTTTTCAGTCCTGGGTACTGAATACTGTTCTTGGGAAGTGACATTCATTTTTATAACTAAGGCAATCCACAGTTACAATTATAGCCACAGTTGCCTGAAAATGGGCTATCGTAACCTACACTTGAGGAGGAAATGAAGAGAGGTACCTGGATGAAGACCTTGGCTCTCTGAGCACATTTGACCATCATCAGTCCCATAAGTCACGAAATACCTTCCTTCCTCAAGCATACCTGCAGTTGTTGCTCTGTAGATCATTTACTTTGTAGTGTTTGTAAGACAGTACACTAAGACTTTTTTCATATATTTTTATTGTAAGTAATAGATGGGTTACATTATATTTGCCAGATAGAAGATTCATTAATTCACATACATTGATACCCTTTTTCATGTCTTGGTCCCCATTTCTCTCCCTCCAACCCCAACTGTCGTCTTTTCCCCCCCTTCTCTGTCCAATTTCAAATAACAAAATACAAATATATCCAATATATCAGATAACAAAGTGAGATAATGTAACAATATGAGATAACCAAGAGGCACAAAAGAGATGAGAGATACCATAGTACATTAAGGACAACAATCTCTTTTTATATGGCTTTTGATTCTATATCCTAGAGGTCCTTTCATTTAGCATCATACTATATAGCCTTATGTATCTAGTTTTTGCTCTATTGCAAATCTCTGCTAGGAGAGACCAAGGTTTGTACTGATTATGCCAAAGAGGGAAACCATTGAGCCTATGTTCCTTTGAGTCTGGCTTACTTCACTTAATATGATTTTTTCTAAGACTTTCCATTTCCTAACAAATGGGGCGATGTCATTCTCTCTGACAGCCGCATAGAATTCCATTGTGTATAAATTTTCCTCTGAGGTCTACCTTTGCGGTGTTCCGAAGGAGCTGTTATTTTGTGTGCTCTTATTGTTACAATTCATAAACTGTTGGATTTCTGTTCTGATCTCCTCGATGACCATTGTTGATTCAATAATGTGTTGTTCAATCTCCATGAAATACAGGGTTTTCCTTGGTGGAGGTGGGTGTTCAGTTCCAATTTGATGCCTTTGTGGTCTGAGAGTGTGCACGGAATAATTTCAGTGTTTTTGAATCTGTCCAGGTTTGTTTTATGTCTTAAGATGTGGTCTATTTTGGAAAATGTTCCATGTGCTGCTGAAAAAAATGTATATTGTGTTGTTTTGTGGTGGAATATTCTGCAGATGTCTGTTATATGTAGTTGACTATATAGTTGTTGAATTCTAAGGTTTCTCTGTTGAGTTTTTGCCTTGCTGATCCGTCCATAGGTGACAGTGGTGTGTTAAAATCACCAACAATCACTGTGTTTCGCTCTATGTATGGTTTCAGTGAAAGTAAAGTTTGCTTGATGAAGTTCTGAGCTCCGGGATTGGGTGTGTAGATATTTAGGATCGTTATGTCTAACTGGAGGAAAGATCCCTTTAGTAGTTTGTAGTAACCTTCTTTGTCTTTTTTTTTCTCTTTTTTTCCCTTTTTTATTGTAATTAGTAAAAGGGTTACATGATATTTGCCAGATAGAAGGTGCAATAATTCACATACATTGATACCCTTTCACATGTCTTGGTACCCATTTTCCTCCCCCCCCCAACCGTCTTGATTTTCCCCCCTTCCCTATCAAATTTCAAATATCCAAATACAAATAAATTCAATATATCAGATAACAAAGTGAGATACTATACCAATATGAGATAACCAAGGGATAGCAAAGGAGATGAGAGACAACATAGTACATTAAGGACAACAATCATTCATTATATGGGTTTTGTTTCAACAACTCAAAAAAAAAATTATACACTATGATCAAACAGGATTCATCAGAGGGAGACAAAGCTCGTTCAACATATGCAAATCAATTAATATAATTCAACACATCAACAGGAGCAAGGACAAAAATCACATGATTGTCTCAATAGATGCTGAAAAGGCATTTGACAAGATCCAACACCCCTTTATGATAAAAGCTCTGGAGAAAGTAGGAATCCATGGAACATTCCTCATTATAATAAAGGTTGTGTATGACAAACCCACAGCTAGTATTATATTAATGGTGAAAAGCTAAAGGCATTCCCTCTAAAATCAGGAATGAGACAAGGATGCCCACTCTTTCCACTAATCTTTAACATAGTATTAGAATTCCTAGCCAGTGCAATAAGGCAAGAAGCAAACATAAAGAGGATCTAAGTAGGGAAAGAGGAAGTCAAACTATCCTTCTTTGCAGATGACATGATTTTGTATTTAAAGAATCCTACAGACTCTATTCCCAAGCTCCTTGAGCTGATTCAAAACTTTGTAAGGGTAACAGGCTATAAAATTAACCCTCAAAAATCAACTGCCGTCCTCTACACCAACAATGAGAGGAATGAGGCAACAATTAGGAAAGCAACTCCTTTCACAATAGCCTCAAAGAAAATAAAGTACCTAGGAATTATCTTAACTAAGAATGTAAAGGACCTTTTTGATGAAAACTTTAAAACCCTGAAAAAGGAAATTAAAGCAGAACTAAGGAAATGGAAAAACCTCCCATGTTCCTGAATTGGAAGAATCAACATTGTGAAAATGACAATCTTGCCAAGGGCTATCTACAAATTCACCACAATACCCATCAATATCCCAATGTCATTCTTTCAAGAATTAGAAGAGACAATCCAAAATTTCATATGGAATAATAAAACACCACGTACAGCAAAAACACTTCTTAGCAGAAAGAACAGTGCAGGAGGGATTTCAAAACCAAACTTTAGACTCAATTACAGAGCTATAATTATCAAAACAGCTTGGTACTGGCACAAGAACAGGCCTGAAGACCAATGGAATAGAACTGAAGACCCAGATATTAAACCACAGACCTATGGCCAGCTAATCTTTGACAAGGGAGCCAAAAAAATAGAATGGCAGAAAGATAGCCTCTTCACCAAATGATGCTGGCAGAACTGGTTAAGCACCCGCAGAAAACTAAAGTTGGGTCCTTCTTTGTCACCCTGCACTAGAATTAACTCCAAATGGATCAAAGACCTGGAGGGAAAAGCTGACACACTGAAAACTTTACAGGAAGGAATAGGAGATACACTAGGTCTCCATGGCACAGGTCGAAACTTTCTAAATAAAGACCAAGAATCACAAGAAATCAGAGAAGGCTGGATAACTTGGACTGCAATAAACTGCAAAGCTTTTGTATGGCAAAGGACATAGCTAGTAAATTAATTAGGAAGCCTACCGAGTGGGAGAAGATCTTCACCAACCATACAACGGACAAAGGCCTCATATCTAAAATATATCAACAGCTCAAACAATTGAATCACTCCAAAACTAATCTCCAAAGTAACAACCATCACATTAAAAGATGAGCCAAAGACTTAAAGAGAGTCTTCTCTGAAAAAGAAACAAAAACGGCCTATAGACACATGAAGAAATGCTCAACATCTCTGGTCATAAAAGAAATGCAAATCAAAACAACTCTAAGATTCCACCTCACTCCAGTTAGAATGGCCAGGATTAGGAAAACTAATAACAACAGATGCTGGAGGGGATGTGGCCAGGAGGGTTCACTACTACACTGTTGGTGGGGGTGCAAACTTGTTCAACCACTATGGAAAGCAGTATGGCAGTGCCTCAAAAGACTAAACAGAGCTCCCCTATGACCCAGCAATTCCACTACTTGGCATTTACCCAACTATCCAGAAACTAGGGCATACTAAATCCAGTACCACAACAATTTTCATTGCAGCATTATTCACCATAGCAAAGATATGGAACCAACCTAGATGTCCCTCAGTTGATGAGTGGATCAACAAGATGTGGTATTTATACACAATGGAATTCTATGCTGCTGTCAGAAAAAACGACATCGCCCCATTTGTTAGGAAATAGAAAAAATAACATTAAATGAAGTAAGCCAGACTCAAAGGAACTTACGCTCAATGGTTTCCCGCATTTGTCATTTTGTAGAAACCTTGGGCTCTAGTAGCAGAGATTTGCAATAGAGCAAAACCTTGATACATAAGGCCATATAGTATGAAACTAATTGAAAGGAACTCCAGGATATTGAAACAAAAGCCATATAATGTATGATTGTTGTCTTTAATGTACTATGTTATCTCTCATCTCTTTTGCTGTCCCTTGGTTATATCGTATTGTTACAGTACCTCATTTTGTTATCTGATATATTGGACATGTTTGTATTTGGTTATTTGAAATTGGATAGGGAAAGGTGGAAAACAAGATGAGGGGTGGGGGTGGGGTGGAGGGTAATAGGGACCAAGATATGTGAAAGGGTATCAATGTATGTGAATTAATGCACCTTCTATCTGGCAAATATCATGCAACCTTTTTATTAATCACAAAATATATATACATATATGTATAAAAATAATTCCATTGTGTAGAAATACCACATCTTCACATCAACTGAGGGACATCTGGGCTGGTTCCATATCTTTGCTATGATAAATAGTGCTGCAATGAACATCGTTGTGCTAGTGTATTTAGTATGTCCTTGTTTCTGGACGATTGGGTAAATATCCAGTAGTGGAATGGCCAGGGAGGTCCTTGTTTAATCTTTGGAGGAACTGCCATACTGCTTTCCATAGTGGTTGAACGAGTTTGCACTCCCACCAACAGTGTAGTAGTGATCCCTCCTGGCCACATCCCCTCCAGCATCTGTTGTTATTAGTTTTCTTGATCTTGCCATTCTAACTGGAGTGAGGTGGAATCTTAGAGTTGTTTTGATTTGCATTTCTTTTATGACCAGAGATGTTGAGCATATCTTCATGTTTTATAGGCCATTCTTGTTTCTTCTTCAGAGAAGACTCACTTTAAGTCTTTGGCTCATCTTTTAATGTGATGGTTGTTACTTTGGAGATTAGTTTTGGAGTGATTCAATTTTTTGAGCTATTGATATTTTTGATATGAGGACTTTGTCTGTTGTATGGTTGGTGAAGATCTTCTCCCATTCTGTAGGCTTCCTACTTAATTTACGAGCTATGTCCTTTGCTGCCGGGGCCTACAGGCAGCAAATTCAGGTTCCTGAAATAGGGGTCAGGGACTGGAAAAAATAGAAGAGAGACAAACACATGGAGTCCAGGAAGTCTGCAGCCCAGGTAAAGACTGCAGCCCTGTTTATTCTCAACTCAAGGCTTATATCCCTTCTGAAACCAGGGAACTTCCAGGTGTTACATTCATATGGTAAATCTCAGGTCATTTAAACAGAATAAGGCCAGAAAACTATAAGACAATAGAGCAATTGTCTGATGCAAATCAAGGTACAGTTTGATTCCACTCTGGCCTCCAACACTTTGCCATACAAAAGCTCTGAAGTTTATTGCAGTCCCACATATCCAGCCTTTCTCTGATTTGTTGTGATTCTTGGGCCTTATAAGAAAGTTTTGACCTGTGCCAAGGAGGCCTATTATATCTCCTATTCTTTCTTGTAAAGTTTTCAGTGTGTCTGCTTTTACCTCGAGGTCTTTGATCCAAATGGAGTTAATTCTAGTGCAGTGTGACAAAGGAGGATACAACTTAATTTTCTGCAGGTGCTTAACCAGTTCTGCCAGCACCACTTGTTGAAGAGGCTGTCTTTCTCCCATTCTATTTTTTTTCCTCCCTTATCTAAGATTAGGTGGCTATAGGTCTGTGGTTTAATATCTGCATCCTCAGTTCTATTCCATTGGTCTTCAGGCCTGTTCTTGTGCCAGTAGGAAGCTGTTTTGATAATTATAGCTCTGTAATTGAGTATAAAGTTTGTTATTGAAATTCCTCCTGCTCTATTCTTTCTGGTAAGAAGTGTTTTTGCTATCCCGGGTCTTTTATTAAAACATTGGGATAGTAATGGGTATGGTGTTGAATTTGTAGATAGCCCTTGGCAACACTGTCATTTTCACGATGTTGATTCTTCCAATCCAGTAGCATAGGAGGTTTTTCCATTTCCTCATTTCTGCTTTAATGTCCTTTTTCAGGATTTTAAATTTTCATCAAAAAGGTCCTTTACATTCTTAGTTAAAATAATTCCTAGTTACTTTATTTCCTTTGAGGCTATTGCAAAAGGAGTTGCTTTCCTGATTGTTGCCGCATTCCTCTCACTGTTGGCGTAGAGGTAGGCAGTTCATTTTTGAGGGTTAATTATATAGCCTGCTACCCTTCCAAAGTTTTGAATCAGCTCAAGGAGCTTTGGAGTGGAGTCTATAGGATTCTTTAAGTACAGAATCATGTCATCTGCAAAGAGGGAAAGTTTTACTTCCTCTTTCCCTGTTTGGATCATCTTTATTCTTGCTTATTGCCTCATTGCACTGGCTAGGAATTTTAGCCAGTTATGTTAAAGAGGAGTGGAGAGAGTGGGCATCCTTGTCTCATTCCTGATTTTAGAGGGAATGGCTTTAGCTTTTTGCCATGAAGCATAATACTACCTGTGGGTTTGTCATACACAGCCTTTATTATAATGAGGAATATTCCATGGATTCCTGGTTTCTCCAGAGCTTTTAACATAAATGGGATGTTGGATCTTGTCAAATGCCTTTTCTGCATCTATTGAGACAATCATGTGATTTGTGTCCTGTTGATAAGTTGAACTTTATTAGTTGATTTGCGTATATTGAACCAGTTTTGCCTCCCTATGATGAATGCTGTTTGATCATAGTATATAATTTTTTTGATGAGTTGTTGAGGATGCTTGGCCAGTAGTTTGTTGAGAAGTTTTGCATTGATGTTCATCAAAGAAATAGGTCTGTAGTTCTCTTTCTTTGATGAATCTCTGTCTATTTGGGGTTCTAAAAGCTTCTTGCATCTGGATGGGCCTGCCCTTCTGGACATTTGGGAAGTTCTCTGAGATGATTCCCTAAAGTATATTTCCAATACCATTGACCTCTTTCTCCAGACCTTCCTCAATACCAATTAGCCTTAAATTAGGCTTCCTAATTGTATCTTGGACCTACTGCAGTGTTTTCTCATATTTCCTGGATTTGGATTGACTCGTTTTCTGTTCTTTCTCTATAAAAACTAAACGATCTTCAACCCCAGAAATTCTCTCTTCTGCATTGTCTAATCTGCTATCGAAACTTTCTCCTTTATTTCTTCAACCCCCTTGCTTCTAATTGCTCATTTTTGATGGCTTGCATCTGTTATTTTAGATCATGTATGGATTTCCTTAGCTCCTTGATTTCCATTTGAGTAGTTAGCTCAGCAGCTTTATTCTCTTTGGACATTTGTTGGAGTTTGGTCACGTTTTTCTTTGTGGTTTCTATGAATGCGTTCATTTTTCTTTGAAAAACCTTTATTATGGCCTCCTTTATGGCTTCCCCTTTTTCACATATCACCTTGTTTATGGTTTTCTCTTGATTAGCTATGGCTTCCTCCCTTATCTCTTTCTATATTTTTTCACACTTTTTATAAATGATGTTTATCAATTGCATTTGTATAGCATTTGGAAGACTGTCCTCTCCATTTGCCACTGACTGCTCCATTGCCTGTTTATGTTGGGTGGGTGATGCTATTCCTTGATTTGACATTTTTCTTGAGTTTCTTGTTCTGTCCATTTGAAAATGGGAGCAAGATTAATACTAAACAAGATTATAATTTTTCAGCTATAGCCAACCCAGACCTTTTTAGTTTGCTGACAATAGATGTTTGCTCTTTTAGATTGGTAATATCACTCTCTCTTTCTTTTTGTGCACTTACATACAAATCTAATTCAACCACAGCTTATCAATTTATGACCAAAACAATAAGGCCCTCAGTCCAATCTCTATTGTATTTAAGTTCCTCTGGACCTAGAGTATAATTGAACACCTAGATACACAGCGTTGCTCAACAACCATCAAATGTAGATCCATGCATTATAAGAGATGAAGGATGAACAGATGACGAGAGATAGAAAAATAACATGAAAGACGACAAGGGAGGTAGGAAAAGAATACTGCAGGAGTGTAAGATTATTATAGTAATGAAGAAAAGGTATCATGTAAGGATAACTGACCTAAGATGATAGACAGGTAGAATATTTGAGTAGAAATTTAGAGGAGCTTAGATAAAACTTATGACAATATGAAGAGTAATAAGAGGAATATGTAGAGAAAAGAGCGGGGTAGATATAGGAGATTTCAATGATACAAACTTTAAAAGAAAAAAAAAACAAAACAACAAAATAAAAGAAAACAGAACACACACACACACACACACACACACACACACACAAAACAAAAAAACAAAAAACAAAAAACACACCAAAAAAAAAATAAAGAAAAGGTGTGGAGAGATTCCTCACTGTTGTGAGTTCTCACCCAATGGATACTAGGCTTGGGAACCAGGAGTTTAAAAAGCAGGTGATTGTATCAATATGGATATAATTTTTATTCAGACTGTACCCAAAGCTGTCACTGTGTTTCTAGAAACCACCAGAGTCACAGAAGGAATGCGAGAAAAGAGAGGAGGAAAAAAAAAGGAAAGAGAGAAGGAAGATGGTGCAACAAGTGGTGCTGGCAGAACTGGTTAAGCACCTGCAGAAAAGTAAAGTTGGATCCATCTTTGTCACACTGCACTAGAATTAACTCCAAATGGATCAAAGACCTCGAGGTAAAAGCCGACACACTGAAAACTTTACAAGAAGGAATAGGACATATACTAGGCCTCCTTGGCACAGGTTGAAACTTTCTTAATACGGACCAAGAATCACAACAAATCAGAGAAAGGCTGGATACATGGGACTGTATTAATCTGCGGAGCTTCTGTATGGCAAAGGACAAAGCTAGTACATTAATTAGGAAGCCTACTGAGTGGGAGAAGATCTTCACCAACCATACAACAGACAAAGGCCTCATATCTAAAATATATGAACAGCTCAAAAAATTGAATCACTCCAAAACTAATCTCCAAAGTAACAACCATCACATTAAAAGATGAGCCAAAGACATAAAGAGAGTCTTCTCTGAAGAAGAAACAAAAATGGCCTATAGACACATGAAGAAATGCTCAACATCTCTGGTCATAAAAGAAATGCAAATCAAAACAACTCTAAGATTCCACCTCACACCAGTTAGAATCGCCAGGATCAAGAAAAGGAATAATAACAGATGCTGGAGGGGATGTGGCCAGGAGGGATCACTACCACACGGTTGGTGGGAGTGCAAACTCGTTCAACCACTATGGAAAGCAGTATGGCAGTGCCTCAAAAGACTAAACATAGAGCTCCCCTATGACCCAGCAATTCCACTACTTGGCATTTCCCCAACCATCCAGAATCTAGGGCATACTAAATCCACTAGCACAATGTTCATTGCAGCATTATTCACCATAGCAAAGATATGGAACCAACCTAGATGTCCCTCAGTTGATGAGTGGATCAACAAGTTGTGGTATTTGTACACAATGGAATTCTATGCTGCTTTCAGAAAAAACGACATCGACCCTTTTGTTAGGAAATGGAAAGACTTAGAAAACATCATAGTAAGTGAAGTAAGCCAGATTCAAAGGAACTTAGGCTCAATGGTTTCCTTCATTTGTCATAATCAGTAGAAACCTTGGGCTCTACTAGCAGAGATCTGCAATAGAGCAAAACCTTGATACATAAGGCCATATAGTGTGAAGCTAATTGAAAAGACCTCTAGGATACTGAAACAAAAGCCATATAATGAATGACTGTTGCCCTTAATGTACTATGTTGTCTCTCATCTCCTTTGCTGTACCTTGGGTATCTCATATTTTTACAGTAGCTCATTTTGTTATCTGATATATTGAATTTATTTGTATTTGGTTATTTGAAATTTGATAGGGAAGGGGGAAAACCAAGATTGGGGAGGGAGCAGCGGGGGGGGGAGGGTAAAGTGTACCAAGACATGTGAAAGGGTATCAATGTATGTGAATTAATGTACCTTCTATATGGCAAATATCATGTAACCCTTTTATTAATTACAATAAAAATATTTAAAAAAAGGAAAGAATCATAACATTAGAAAAAAAGATGTAGGTAAAATGGCAAAGAGAAAAATAAGAACACCTAAAAATGCAAATGAAAAGGGGTAGAAGAACAAACAAAAAAATAAAGAAAAAGGGTATTCTTCACCTTTTTGGGGGGGGGGGCAGGATAGGAAACTTGTGTCTCCACTAAATTCGGGATCCAAACACTTCACAAAGTCTTTTTCTCTTGTGATTTGGCTTTGCAGTTTTTCGGGTCAGATTGGTGTTTGGTGATTTATTGGAGAGGAGAGTTCACAGACTGCACTGTCTGGGCTGACTTCCAATGGTGATTCTCAATTCTCAGCCTTCTGAGTAGCTAGAATTACTGCTGTGAGCCACTGGCACCCAGTTGCTAAATGCACTTCTGATTTAGAATATTCTCAAGATAGCATGAGTTCGCCAGGACACAATGTATTGTTAAATCAAGCACGTGAATGTCAAAATGTTTTCCAAATGCAGACAGGTGGATTTGCTGTTTCCTTGAACCCACAGATCAAAATAGAAAACCTTAATGTGGACAGTGGGCTGCTTTGTAGACCAGGAACCAAAGCGCTCTCTTGATGTCCTTGTTCTTCAAACTGTAGACAAAGGGGTTCAGCATGGGGGTGACCATGGTGTACCCTACAGAGGCCACCATCACCTTCCTGGGGGCATCTGAAACAACTGAACTGCAGTAGGCTCCCAGGCCTGTCCCATAAAACAAGCACACGACAGACAGGTGAGAGCCACAGGTGGAGAAGGCTTTGTATTTCCCCCTGGCTGATGGGACTCTAAGAACAGTAGAAACAATTTGGATGTAAGAATACAGGATCCCTGAGGCTGGAATCCCCCCAAAGAAAGCACCAATCAGATAGATGAAGAGGTTTTTGGTGGAAATATAATCACAGGCAAGCTTCAGGAGTTGAGAAGGGTCACAGAAGAAACTGGGAATTTCTATACCTGTACAGAAAGTAAGTCTCAACATCATTAAGCAATGTAATAGGGAATCCAGAAAACTGAGGAATAATGACAGCAGGACCAAGAAGCCACAGAGGTGGGGGTTCATCTTGGGAACTATGGCAGAGATGAAACCAAGGTCAGCCATGGAGAGGATGGAGAGGAAGAAGTACATGGGGGTGTGGAGGTGGGGGTCAGTGGTGACAGCCAGGATGATGAGCAGATTTCTGAGCATGGTGATCAGGTACATGGACAGGAAGAACCCAACTAGACCAACTAGTAGACCGGAGTTCTGGGTCATCAGAGAGTCCTAGGAGTTGAAACTGTGCTAATCCTGTGTAGTTTCGTGGTTCCATGAAGCTTGCACTCCTTATGAAAAATATACAATTATTGGAATAAATAAATGTAAAGGCAATCAACAATATGTCTACATTGTAAGATTTATATGCTCAAAATCCATTATTCACACTTGATTTTTGCAATGATTTGGATAAAATGGAAATGTGTCCTCAAAAGCCCACATGATCTAAGCAACATTTTGAGAAGGAGAATATGTATCCCTCGAGAAATGGGATCCAGTGCTTCTGTATCACACCAAGGTTTGATTTATTCCTTAACCATGAAAAGAAGATGTAAACCAGAAAGGAAAAGAAAAGAGAGACAGACATATTGATGGAGAAAAGAGTGAGAAAGGAAAAAGAAAGAAGCGAGGAGAAAGAAATGAAGAAAGGAAAAAGGAAGGATGAAAGAAAAGAGAGGGAGGGGGAGGAAGGAAGCGATGAAAGGGAAGGAAGGCAGAAAGAAAGGAAGGAACAGAGGGAGGGAGGGAA
Source organism: Megascapheus bottae (assembly GCF_031878675.1). Lineage (NCBI taxonomy): Eukaryota > Metazoa > Chordata > Mammalia > Rodentia > Geomyidae > Megascapheus > Megascapheus bottae. The sequence goes on from NC_143509.1 coordinate 31,740,544, forward strand.
GGAAGAATAGAGGGAGAAAGGGAAGGAACAAAAGAAAGATGGATGGAAGGAAGGAAGGAATGAAGGAAAGCAAAGGCAAGGAGGAAGGAAGGAGGGAGAGGATAGGTGAAGAAAGGAGAAAGTGTAATTTTAAGATAGCCACCAAGGGGAAATGTGCTATCTGGGACAATGGCAGATTGTGTGAACATCCAGAAACAACAATCTCTCTGTGGCCATAACTGCTGGAGCTGTCATAGAATAGAGCTTGACTCCTGCAGGTTAACCTACCAGCTCCACTTAGAGCAAATAATCTCTGCTCTGAGTGTTGGGCAGAGAGGAAAGTTGAAACAGAATGGATCCGGGATGGATGAATGAAACACAGACAGTGTTTCTGTTCTGCCTGCATTTCCACTCCCTCTTGGCTTTCACTGCTGTTCAGTTCGGACCCAGATGTTGCTGGTTCATGGATGTGGCTAAAGACAGTACCTGCAGTAATTAGCTATGAGTGAGCAAATTACTTCATGCCAAGCATAAGTGGGTCCACAGAAAAATCTCCACGGAATTGCTTATCCTGTAAAAGCAGCATGTATAGTTCTTTTTAAAAAAATAATACAGTCAGTCTTTAGCTATCTGAATGATCAATAATATTCAACTATATAATGATGGTGTGTGTGTGTGTGTGTGTGTGTGTGAAGTGTGAATTCAATGTGTAGTCTACTAAATTAAGAAGAATGAAGGACAGGTTGGGTGTGTAGAATAGCTAACCAGGAACCAGAGATATGAGGATCATTTTTCAAAGCCATAATGGACAAGAAAGTCCATGAGATTGTCATCTCATATTAACTGTAGAATTCCGGAAACAAGGGTATGACTCAAATGATAGAATATCAGACTAGAGCCAAATAGCAGTTTACAGCCCAGGGCCTGGGTTCAATGCCCAGTATTGATAACAAAATGATGATGATGATGATGATGATGATGATGATGATGATGCTGCTGCTGCTGACCTTTTGTCTTATTATCTTGGAAATAATAGGTGGTTTATATTTTGCTTTTTTCCTTATGGAGAGGAGGAATTGTGGTAAGACAGGTAGAGAGAAATAAGGGCCACACAAAAAAATCTCAAGTTCACAGTCTAGGATTTGGAAGCCCTGGGGAAAATATTCTTTATTTCTTCCAAGATTAATGTTATATTGTCTGTCTATCTATCTATCTATCTATCTATCTATCTATCTATCTATCTATGTATTTACTATTTATTATACATCTTGAGATATATGTGGATAGATATTTATAGATGCAAATATAGATGTATATAACCAGCACTGGGTAAACTCAGGGCCTGGGTGCTGAACCACAGCTTAAAAAAACATAATAAAGTTGATGAACAGGGGGGTTACAATTACTTAAGTTATGTAAAGGGTAGATTTCTTTTTTGGACCATGTCACCCCTTCCCCCTCTCTTCCACATTTTCTGTCCCTGAGCTTTGTTCTTCAAGACTAGCAGTCTACCATTGGGGCCACAGCTCCACTTCTGATCACTTTCAACATTAATTTCCTGAAAAAGGACATAAGAGACACCTGCTCTGATGAAAAAGTGCACTCATAACCTAAGCAGGACAAAAACAAAGGCCCTGAGAGTCTCCCCCCTTCACCATAAGTGAGAACATAAACTTCATAGACCTCCAAGCTGAAGCCCTTACATACCTTATGCCTTCCTGTCTGGCTGCTCCCACCAGGCTTTGGCTTAGGAGGAGAAAGCAAGGTTGGGCCGGTCTTTCCCAAATCCCACATGTCCCATAGCACTTCCTTGTTGCACTAGATCTTTGCTGTGATACAACCAGAGAGCATTTATTTTCTGCCCCTACGTCTTGCTTAGTCTGAGCTATTGCAAGCTCGGTGCTTGGGGCTGGCAGAAAGACGTGACAATACATGTGTCTCTTTGTACAGGTGAAGAACCAAGAAGGCAGATAATGTGATAGAAATGCATTAGGCTGGAAGGAGACAATTGGAGGAGAAGCAGGCAGAAGGGATATTTATAATCAACTGATGTCGGGGCTCAACACACCATGCTGATCATTAGTCAAGTTGTTGCTCATACACTAATCTCTAAGGAATCGCTCTTCTCCATGGAGACATAGAAATGTTAACTGTGCAAAGGAGGAAATATGCAATATGTACTTAGGCCTTCTTAGTGAATGATAATCCTCATTATCCACTGTTGGGGGAAGTTCAAGAGTCAAACCCAGAGGTATGGGGTTACACATCCTCTCCCACGGTGGGGATATCATGAATTAATGCACCACATTGATTTCCTAGGGAGTTTGGCCTAGTGGTAGAGTGCTTGCCTAGCATGCACGAAGACCCTGGTTTGATTCCTCGGTACCACATACATAGAAAACTCTGGAAGTGGTGCTGAGGCTCAAGCCTTGAGATAGCCCAAGGACAGGGCTCAGGCCCTGAGCTCACGCCCAAGACTGGCAAAAAAGAAGAAAAGAAAAGAAAAGCAATAACTCAACAAGTAGCAGAAATGACCAGGTGATAATGTGCTATGAACTTGAGTGAGGACATCTTATAAAGTGGTCAGAAAACAACAACAACAACAACAACAACAACAACTCTGTAGTTGCTAGGGCCTAGGCTTCCTTATTAGTGCATTCTCCTTTCTAAGCCATGACTGCTATAGGATCTTCAGTATCTGATTATGAAAAGAGCAGAATGCAGACATAGTAATTATCTTTGAGTGAAATATTAGTGTGTGTGTGTGTGTGTGTGTGTGTGTGTGTGTGTGTGTGTTAGTTTGTTTTCATGCCAGTCTGGGGCTTGAACTCAGAGTTTGGGTGCTGCCCTTGTGCTTTTGTGCTCAAAGCTACTGCCTTACCACTTGAGCCACAGCTCCACTTCTGGCTTTTTTTTGCATAATTAACTGGAAATAAGAATCTCATTATCTCCAATGTCAGGTTCCTGAGTAGCTAGGATTACTCAGTACTTGGGTATGAACCAGTGGTGCTCAGCTAAAATGTACTTTATTATTCTTTTGATTTTTAAGTAATTTTACAAAGGGGCTTCAGTTCTATATGTCAGTACATTAGTACAGTGCATCTAGACCAATATCCTCCCTTTCATCTCTGAATGAAAAGTTTTAACAGGAAACAGAACTTGTGTGGACTGAGGCGAACACTGTGGATGGCAGATAGCAGATTCGTCAAATAAATTTAAGAAGTAAACCCTAAACCCAGAAGTACCCTGTGATCCATCGATATCACTGTTGGGTAGTCATCCAGAAGATTGGAAGTCAGCAGAAATGTACAGCCATGTTCTTTGCTGCAGTATTCACCATAGCCAAGTCAAGTTATGGAGACAGACCAGAAGCATTCCAATGGATCAAGAAAGTGTGATGAACACAAACACACACACACACACACACACACACACACACACACACACACACAGAGGCATTCATTCACCTATCCAGAAAAATAATAAGTCATATGTAGGGAAACAGATGGACCTGTGGAAAAATTATGTTAAGTAAATTATGTCAGGCTCTTAGAGCAAAGGATAAATGTTTTCTTCCATGAGCAGAAGCTAGATTTAAACTACAATCCTGTGTACATAAACAATTCACTACAGTCTAATGAAATAAATATCAGGATGCTGGACCATGTTTTATTGGGGTGGGGAGAGGCCAAGGAAGGAGGGGCAGATGAATGAAGAGAGGGAGCGTGGGCAAGACAGTCTTCATATTTACTGTACATAGGTGAAAATGGAACTAGGTAACTTGAAGTGGGATTAGGAGAGGTGAAGAGGCGGTGTCATTGATCAAGATACATTGTACTCATAAACATACATGTTGAATCAAAACGCCTTAAAGATAACTTAAAAAAAAAAGAGTTGTTCTCTTTTTTAAAAAGTTTTTGCTGGTCCTGGGGTTTGAACACAGGGCCTGGGCACTGTCCCTGAACTTTGTTGCTGAAGGTTGATAATCTGCCATGTGTTTCTTTTTTTTCATATATTTTTATTGTACTTAATAAAGGTGCTACATTATATTCACCAAATAGAAGGTGCATTACTTCACAAACATTGATACCCTTTCTCATGTCTTGGTTCCCATTTCCCTCTCCCCATCCCCTCCTCTCAGGGTGGTCTTTCTTAACAAGTATTTTCAGTGGCTTATTTACTTACTACATTGATAGTGGGGGTATAGTTTGGGATTCAACAAATTTAACTTTACCGGAAAAATGTATTTCCTGTTTTCTCAGCCTTATACAACTATTTTTAGAAAGAAGGTTGAATTTCAATATGTCCATTGAAGTGTGTTCACAAAACAAAACAAAAAAAAAACAGATGCAGACATAAAGATATCATGATAATAAATTATTGTCCTTAATAGGTGAAGAAAATTTTAGAAATAAGTGTTTGTTCTGAGTGTCTTATTCACAAAGAAGTTCCTTTTCTTCTGTGATTCATTATGCTGCAAAAGATGAAGATCCTTACTCATTCCATAATGCATACCTACATTGACAACAATATTCTATATGTATTTTTAAATGTTGTTTGTAAATTCAAAATTGATCTTGTACATATTAAGTATGACCTCAGAGTGGAGATCAGACATTGTTAAAAAGTGATCAGATTGAAGGACCCTCAAAAAATCTCCCTTAGGATTCTATCCTTTGAGAGTTTGTAAGTAGATTTACAACTCTACCAATGTTATAAAAATTGAGAAACAGTGATTCCGGAAAGGAAAGTAGAATTAGAAATGAGAACCAAAAGGCAACAAATATAAACTCATGACGGGATATACAATTTGCCCAAGGCCATCTTTTACTTACAAGGACAAATTTATTCCTGATATGTGGTCTAAGACAAAAACATATTTAACATGCCCTTCATTTTTTTCCCTTCTTGTCTCAAGGTAATTTGAACAAAATAATGTTGTACAGAAGCTTTTTCTTTTCTTCCCCGATATCATTGAAGGCAGATACTGCTATCCTCATTTTGTTATGTTCCCCTTGAATCTCTCATGGACTAATATCCTGAGCCAAATCACTTCATGCGATGACAGCTGACTGTTGGAAAATCTCCAGAGAAATATCATAGTGAGGCCAATACTAAATTAGAACTCTCCTTTTGATGTGAATTGAAGCCATTTTTTCTTGGCATATAATACATTTAATATCAGTTACCTTCAAGAAATTGTTCTGCAAATGTCACCTGCATCATTGTTTTAGAAGCTTGGTCAAATGAGCCATTTAAAATTTTAAAAAAGCAACTTTTTCTTTGATCTTAAACACAATGTCAATTCCACATTATTTATTAAAGCAACAATTAAAAAGTTCAATTGGTTATGAAAAATGCTTCCTGCATTGGACAGTAGTCATGAATGTGCATAAATGGAGAGTTCTAAAATCACTAACCATGACAGAATATTGATTTATGATGTAATTACTGGATTCCTATAATCCACACTACCCTCTAAAACCAGCTACTTTAGCTATAATAACTTAAATGATTTTATTTTATTTTTATTTTTTTTAAATTAAAAAAGTTTTTTATTGTAGGGGCCGGGAGTTTGGCCTAGTGGTTAAAGTGCTTGCCTAGCATGCATGAAGACCCGGGTTCGATTCCTCGGTACCACACATATAGAAAAAAGCCGGAAGTGATGCTGAGGCTCAAGTGGTAGAGCTCTAGCCTTGAGAAAGTCCAAGGACAGTGCTCAGGCCCTGAGCTCAAGCCCAGGACTGGCAAAAAAAAAAAAAGTTTTTTATTGTAATTAGTAAAAGGGTTACATGATATTTGCCAGATAGAAGGTGCATTAATTCACATACATTGATACCCTTTCACATGTCTTGGTACCAATTTCCCTCCTCCCCCCTACACCCCCCACCCGTCTTGGTTTTCCCCCCTTCCCTATCAAATTTCAAATATCCAAATACAAATAAATTCAATATATCAGATAACAAAGTGAGATACTATACCAATATGAGATAACCAAGGGACAGCAAAGGAGATGAGAGACAACCTAGTACATTAAGGACAACAATCATTCATTATATGGCTTTTGTTTCAATCTCCTGGAGGTCCTGTCAATTAGCTTCACATTATATGGCCTTATGTATCAAGATTTTGCTCTATTGCAGATCTCTGCTAGTAGAGCCCAAGGTTTCTACTGATTATGAAGAATGAGGGAAACCATTGAGCCTAAGTTCCTTTGAGTCTGGCTTACTTCACTTAATATTATTTTTTCTAGGTCTTTCCATTTCCTAACAAAAGAGGCAATGTCATTCTTTCTGACAGCAGCATAGAATTCCACTGTGTACAAATACCACAACTTGTTGATCCACTCATCAACTGAGGGACATCTAGGTTGGTTCCTTATCTTTGCTATGGTGAATAGTGCTGCAATGAACATTGTTGTGCTAGTGTATTTAGTATGTCCTTGTTTCTGGATGGTTGGGTAAATGCCAAGTAGTGGAATTGCTGGGTCATAGGGGAGTTCTATGTTTAGCCTTTTGAGGCACTGCCACACTGCTTTCCATAGTGGTTGAACGAGTTTGCACTCCCACCAACAGTGTAGTAGTAATTCCTCCTGGCCACATCCCCTCCAGCATCTGTTGTTATTCGTTTTCCTGATCCTGGCCATTCTAACTGGAGTGAGGTGGAATCTTAGAGTTGTTTTGATTTGCATTTCTTTTATGACCAGAGATGTTGAGCATTTCTTCATGTGTCTATAGGCCATTTTTGTTTCTTCTTCAGAGAAGACTCTCTTTGGCCTATTTTTTAATGGGATGGTTGTTACTTTGGAGGTTAGTTTTGGAGTGATTCAATTTTTTGAGCTGTTGATATATTTTTAGATATGAGGGCTTTGTCCGTTGTTCGGTTGGTGAAGATTTTCTCCACTCGGTAGGCTTCCTAATTAATTTACTAGCTATGTCCTTTGCCATACAAAAGCTCTGCAGTTTAATGCAGTCCCACTTATCCAGCCTTTCTCTGATTTGTTGTGATTCTTGGTCCTTATTAAGAAAGTTTCGACCTGTGCCAAGGAGGCCTAGTGTATCTCCTATTCCTTCCTGTAAAGTTTTCAGTGTGTCAGCTTTTACCTCCAGGTCTTTGATCCATTTGGAGTTAATTCTAGTGCAAGGTGACAAAGAAGGATCCAACTTTAGTTTTCTGCAGGTGCTTAACCAGTTCTGCCAGCACAACTTGTTGAAGAGGCTGTCTTTCTTCCATTCTATTTTTTTGGCTCCCTTGTCAAAGATTAGGTGGCCATAGGTCTGTGGTTTAATATCTGGGTCCTCAGGCCTGTTCCTGTGCCAGTACCAAGCTGTTTTGAGAATTATAGCTCTGTAATAGAGTCTAAAGTTTGGAATTGAAATTCCTCCGGCGCTGTTCTTTCTGCTAAGAAGTGTTTTCTTTCTGCCATGTGTGTCTTTTCTTTTCTTTTCTTTTACTTTTGTCCCATCCTGGGATCAGGCTCAGGGCCTGAGTATTGTCCTTTAGGTTTTTTTTTTCTCAAGGCTAGAACTCTACCACTTGAGCCACAGCACCACTTCTGGATTTTTTCTATGTATGCGGTACCAAGGAATCAAACTTCATGCATGCTAGGCAAGTACTCTACCCCCAGGCCATGCTTCCGGTACCAAAAGATTTGTTCTTAAATTGCATTACAGTAGTTCACTCCTGTAATCCTAGATACTGAAGAGGCTGAGATCTGAGGATCGTGATCACAGCCATCTCTGGCAGAAAAGTCCACGAGATAGCTATCTCCAATTAACTAGCAAAAGGAAATAAAAGTTGGAAATGGAGCTGTGGCTCAAGTGGTAGAATGCAAGCCTTGAGCACTAAAAGCTCAGGGACAGTGCCCAGACCTTGGGTTCAAGCACCAGCCAACACAAAACATAATTATTCACTATAAATTCTTATGAGTCAGCCATGAAATTTGTCTAGGTCTTCTATTGGAAAGAATATAAACAATAGAGGTATCTTCAAGTTGAGGATTATTGTTGCACTATTCATAATACACTAGTGCTGGATTCATCCTGAGGATCAATCAACCCATGAGTGGATAAAGACAATGTAGTTGGTATATGAACATTATTTATTCAGTCATACTGAAATAGAAAATTAGGTCACTTGGAGGACAAGACAGATCTGGAGACCATCCTATTCAGCAAATAGCAGGCATCCATCCATTTTCAATCACAAGTAGAATCTAAACCTGTGACATACAATGACATGGACACCGAAGGATTATTTGTGTGGAATCTTGGGAGAAGGAAAATGAGATGATGAGAGAAGAAGAGTATGAACACATACACCTTGGATGAAAGCATAATTATATTCACAAAGATATTCTATTCACTAAAAGTTTAAGAACCAGTTATAGGGAAGGGATACTATGAAAGGGTAAAAGATTGGAGGAATAGGGCCCCAGCTCCCCATCTTCCAAATATTCTACCACCATCTCCAAATGGAGGCAAACCAAATCTTGAATCTCTAAGGCTTCCAAGAACATTGCTGGTCTCAACCCTAGGAGGGGAACTCTCCTCTTCATGCAGGAATGTGAAATAAGGTTGCCCATAAGAGTGACCGAAATGAGACTAGCTGCATAGGCATACTTTCCAAAATCAGGTGTGTTCTTTTGGCAGTCTATTCTGACCAGCAGGTTAGAAAGGAGAGCCTGGGCATTGACGATGGGCTGGTTTGCAGGCAAGCCACCAAATTGCTCTCTTGATGTCCCTGTTCCTCAAACTGTAGATGAAGGGGTTCAGCATGGGGGTGACCACGGTATAGCCCAAAGATGTCACCATCACTTTCTTGGGGGTGTGAGAGACAATAGAACTGAAGTAGGCCCCCAGGCCTGTCCCATAAAACATGGTTACCACTGACAGGTGAGAGCCACACATGGAGAAGGCTTTGTATTTCCCACTGGATGACTGGACTCTCCGAATGGCAGAAATAATTCGAATATAAGAGTACAATATCACTGAAATCGGACCACTACCGAAGAATACACCAAAAACATATAACAATATTTGATTAGTAGATGGATCCTCGCAGGCTAGGTTGAGCAATTCAGACGGGTCACAGAAAAAGTGACGGATTTCTCCTCTTTTGCAGAAGGTAAGTTGTGACACCAGTAAGAAGTGTGCCTGGAACTCCAAAAAACTAATAAAACATGACAGGAGAACCAACAAGCCACAGAGGCGGAGACTCATGATGAGTGAGTAGTGGAGAGGGTGGCAGATGGCCACCAAGTGGTCATAGGCCATCACAGCCAGCAGCACACTGTCCAAGCATCCAGAAAAGAAGAAAAAGGACACCTGGGTCAGGCAGCCAGCGTAGCTGATGGATTTGCTGTGATTCCTCAGGTCCACCAGCATCTTGGGGACAGTGGTGGAGATGAAGCCCAGGTCAGCCAAGGAGAGGATGGAGAGGAAGAAGTACATGGGTTTGTGGAGGTGGGGGTCAGAGGTGATGGCCAGGATGATGAGCAGATTACCCAGCACAGTGATCAGGTACATAGACAGGAGTAACCCAAAGAGGATGGGTTCCACTTCTGGATCATTAGACAGTCCCAGGAGCAGGAATTCCAAGATGGCGGTTTCATTCTGTGCCTCCATATTTCCTGGATACCTAGTGTGAGGGAAGAGATGGATGGAATAAATGCAGCAGGGTAGGGGTCACATGTTTAAAGCTCTATCTTTTGGATTCCAGTAATTTGGGATGATGATTCAGACTTCAAGTCTGAATCTTCCAGTGTGATGCACATTAAACTTAAGCAGTATAAATAGCTTGGGAAAGGTGTAAATGTTTTTCTACAGAGCATTATACATTCAGAGCAGAATCTATACCTTTGGTCTGGTTTTGTGGATCCTTTAAGAAATTGAACAGAAATTGACTTATAAAATGGTTAATCCTCTGTACAACATCTTAATAACAAGATTAAAAAAAAAGAAATAGGGAAGTGGTGCTGTGGTACAATGGGTAGGGCGGTAGCCTTGAGCTGAAGAGCTCAGGGACAACACCCAGGCCCAGCGTTCAAGCCCCAAGATGAACAAAAAAGTATAAGAAAAGGAAATAGGGAAAGAAATGGAATGCAGAGCTTGGATGCCATTTAATAGTAGTGTACTTTCCTAGCAACCTTGAGGTCCTAGATTGAATGTCTCATCAAGAAGGAAAGAAAGAGTGGAGGGAGGGAGGAAAGGACTGAAGATGTGTGTGTGTGTGTGTTTGTGTGTGTGTGTGTGTGTGTGTTGTGTGCTGGTGCTAGGACTTGAACTGAGGGCCTTGTTCTTGCCTGACTTTTTCATTCAAGTCTGGCCCTGCACCACTTGAGCTATAGGTCTTTGTTGTTCTTTGTTAGTTTCTTGGGAATAAGAATATCATAGAGTTTGCTTCTGGGCTGGCTTTGAATCACAATCCTCACTCAGATCTCAGCCTTCTGAGTAGCTAGGATTATAGGTGTGAGCAACTGGCTTCCTGGCTATCACTTTGTTTTTTTTTTTGTTTTTTTTTTTTATTTATTTTTTATTGTAATTAGTAAAAGGGTTACATGATATCTGCCAGATAGAAGGTGCATTAATTCACATACATTGATACCCTTTCATATGTCTTTGTACCCATTTTCCTCCCCCCCTCACACCCCCCACCTGTCTTGGTTTTCCCCCTTCCCTATCAAATTTCAAATATCCAAATACAAATAAATTCAATATATCAGATAACAAAGTGAGATACTATACCAATATGAGATAACCAAGGGACAGCAAAGGAGATGAGAGACAACCTAGTACATTAAGGACAACAATCATTCATTATATGGCTTTTGTTTCAATATCCTGGAGGTCCTGTCAATTAGCTTCACATTATATGGCCTTATGTATCAAGATTTTGCTCTATTGCAGATCTCTGCTAGTAGAGCCCAAGGTTTCTACTGATTATGAAGAATGAGGGAAACCATTGAGCCTAAGTTCCTTTGAGTCTGGCTTACTTCACTTAATATTATTTTTTCTAAGTCTTTCCATTTCCTAACAAATGGGGTGATGTCATTCTTTCTGACAGTAGCATAGAATTCCACTGTGTACAAATACCACAACTTGTTGATCCACTCATCAACTGAGGGACATCTAGGTTGGTTCCTTATCTTTGCTATGGTGAATAGTGCTGCAATGTACATTGTTGTGTTAGTGTTTCTGGATGGTTGGGTAAATGCCAAGTAGTGGGATTGCTGGGTCATAGGGGAGTTCTATGTGTAACCTTTTGAGGCACTGCCTCAAAAGGTATTCTTTAAAAAGGTATTCTTTAAAAAGAGCTTGCAACACCCTAAATACTTTTTTCAAAAATCTTTCTTTGCCAGTCCTGTGCCTTGAACTCAGGGATTGGACACTGTCCCTGGCCTTTCTCAAGGCTAGAGCACTTCCACTTGAGCCATGGCACCACTTTTGGTGTTTTCTAGTATGTAGTACTGAGGAATCGAACCTGGGTCTTCGTGCATGCTAGGCAAGCACTCTACCACACGGCCAGATCCCAGGCCGCTTTTTATTTTTGTTTTATTAATATGGTGTATTGTTGTAGAGGTGATGTACAACGGGGTTACAAATGCACATGGCAGGTGGCAAGTAGATTTCCTTTCACACACTGTCTTCTGTCCCCTCATTCTCTCACAGTCCCTTTCTCCCATCTGTATCCACAAGCTGTAAATTTTATTTTCATCAGTGTTCAGCGAGCTCCATTGCTGCATTATTTTCCTCCCTTTTCCCTCAAGTTCTCTATCCTCCCACCAACCCTTCCAAAGGTGTACTCAAGAATACACCATACGTAAATAAAGAAGAGAGAGTCATCAGACAGAGTTTGGCCTAGTTCTAGAGTACTTGCCTAGCATGCACAGAGGCTTGTATTCAATTACTTTGTACCACATACATGGAAAAAGTCGGTAGTGGTGCTGTGGCTCAGGTGGTAGAACTCTAGCCTTGAGAAAGGCCAGGGAGAGTGCCTAGGTCCTGAGTTCAAGCCCCAGGCCTAGAGAAACAACAACAAAAGAAGAACTCTCACCATTGCCTATGGGAGTAGATTTAATTTCTACAGTTTTTTCAATTGATGGCAACACTCTTAAGAAAATATTTGCACCTCCTACTTTTCAAACGAATCCGTGAAATATATTTGCAACAGATAAAGCAGTTTTGGTTGCAAGGTCTGAAACATTCTCTGCTATTATTAATTTTCTACATTGATTTTTTTCCAAGAGGAAAGAAAACCTTACTCTATCTAATATATGACCATCTTGCCCAGTTCAACAATCAAAACTGTCTCTCAAGTCTTGTCTCAGAGACAGCTACACAGTATTTTTTGTTGGCTGTGGGGCTCAAACTCAGGGCCTGGGTGCGTCCCTGAACCTCTTTGTGCTCAAGGATAACACTCTACCCCTTGAACTACAGCACCACTTCCAGTTTTTGAGTGGTGTAATTGGAGACAAGAGTCTCATGGAGACTTTTCTGCCCTGGCTGGCTTTGATAACTGATCCTCAGTTATCAGCCTCATTAATAGCTAGGATTAGAGGCATGAACCAATAGCATCTAGCCCTACACAGAAATTTACAATTTGCATATAAAATAGAGTAGCATACATTTTTTTTCTGAGAAACACACAGTTCCTAGATGTTGTATGATACGAGAATGGAATTTACAACATTATGTCATGTTACTTTCTCAAGATAGGGTCTCACTATGGAGCCAGCAAAGCCTAGAATATGCCATACATTCTAGTCTGAACTCGGACTTAGAATCTTCTCCTCAGTTTCTGGTGTATCTGACTTTGATCACATATATGAGATTTTTTTTCTACGACCTTGAACTCCTGGGCTCAATTTTTCTTCTGTATCTAAGTTGTTGGGCAGTAGAGGTATGTGTTGCCTCACCTGGACTGAACCACTGTTGAAGGTGGAAGTATACTGGTGAAAGGAAATACTGAGAACAGCTTAAATGCTCTTTGGTTTGATTATACTATTGAGGGATCAGAGGTCATGGTGCTTATGGGTGGTTCTATATGAAAGAGTGAAAGATCTTACAATCAGACACACTTACATTCTTCATTCCCCCTCTTTTTAAATATATGATGACTTGCCAAACACTGGTGGCTCATGCCTTTCATCCTAGCTACTCAGAGACTGAGGTCTGAGGATTGTGGTTAAAACCAGTATGGGCAGGAAAGATAATGAGACTCTTTTCTCCACTTAACCATAAAAAGCCAGGCATGGAGTGGTAGCTCAAGAGATAGATTGCTAGCTTTGGGTAACCTAGCTTAGAGACAGCATCTAGGTCCTGAGTTCAAGCCCCAGAACTGGTACACACACACACACACACACACACACACACACACACACCACAAATTATTCACACAATTTTTTACCCTTGTAGATTATCAAATGGGAAATATGTGGTGTTATAAGAAATCTGGGTTACAGATATTAGTTATTTCTGGGTACTAATCTGGTGGAATCAAGGCACAGGTAAGTGAAGGCACAGTTCACTGATGCACAAATCGCATATGCTCTGTTTTTTCAGATCAATGAAGCATTCGCTCAATATTTGGGAATATTAGGGGGTGGGGATTTTGGAAGACAGAGTCTCAGTATATAACTGCATTTGTGACTTGTGGGTGCTTGTTTTCTTTTCTTTTTTTTTTTTTTGGTCTTGGTCTTGAGAATGTGTTCTACTTTTTATCTCAGGTTGGCTTGGAACAGAGTCCGTATACTCCTAGCCAAAAGCGAAACTTAAGCTCAAGTGGGAGAGTGCTACCTTTCAGCAAAGAGACCTCAGGTACAATATCTAGGCCATGAGTTCAGCATTGTCCCAGGACCAGCACACATGCACTCTCTGTCTCTGTCTCTGTCTCACTCTCTCTCTCTCTCTCTCTCTCTCAAACATGTTACACTTCTAAAAATTAACATGATAATGTAAATTGACCTTTTTTATTATAGAGAGAAGAAAGTGTAATCATACAGTTAAAAAGGCAACAAGCTCAATTCAAACACATAAAACAAACAAAAACTACCTTAACTCAGACTCTGGGTCCTTGTAATTTTCTAGGAATGTGACTTATATAGCATGGTTATCACCTTCAAATCATTATCATCATCACCATCATCTCCCTCATCTTCATGACTACGTCAGGGCTTTGGGGACAATGTAGAGGTACCTTTTTCTTGCTTTGGTAAGATAGATTGCCTACATAGCCAAGGCATAGTAGGGCAGGAATGCCTGCCTTCACATCAATGAAGACACAAAATTTCCTAAGCCTAGGAGTTGAATTGTACGTCCTGATACCCTCCCATCTGAGTACCCGGGCATCCCGCTGGTCCTGATGAGGAAAAGCCAGGATTGCCTCTGACTCTGTGCATCCAGACTGGACCTTGGGACTTACTGAGATGTGGTTTGTCCTGCTGCAGCCATGAAGTTCCCTTGTTTCATCTGTGATGGTAGTTCAGGCTCTGTTCTCAGAGGTGACTCGAAGAGAGAATGGCTCAGGCGCCTTCTCAAGCAGATCACCCTGGAGACATAGAAACAGATTAGTCTAGGTTCTTACTTGCAATCTTTAGGGTAGAATGGGCCATTTTAATTTTCTGACCTTGTGGCTCAATGCACAGAACCCAATTAGTCCAATTATTAGACCAATTAGTCTCTGTTTCCCTAGTGTCCATGGCTCTGAGAGTCAGAATTAAGAAAGTCAAGGAGAAACATGAATTACTAGGAAATGTCTATTTTTTGTTTTATTTTAATGCAGTGATTTTATTACTTATAGAAGTGCTATATAATGGAAAGACATATTTCACTGATTAAATTTTCTAAAAAAGTTTATTTTAATGTTGATATACAGAGGAGTTACAATTAGGTAATGAGTACATCTTTTTTCTCCAGGATTTTACCCTTCCAATCCCCTCTCACCCAGACCACCCCCCATTGAATTGTATTATTAGTCCATTCTCAACATAGTGAGTGTCACTGCTGAATTAGTTCATCCTTTGTCCGACCATTTCTGTGTTCCACCCTTTCCCTTCTCCAAATCAGGTAAACTTACATGCAGATTAAGAGGTACAGAAATCAAAAACAGCAACAAAAGGTTGGGTTTTTTGTTTTGTTTTGTTTTGTTTTTTGTTTTTTTCTGCCAGTCGTGGGCTTGAGCTCAGGGCCTGAGCACTGTCCTTGGACTTTCTCAAGGCTAGAGCTCTACCACTTGAGCCTCAGGACCACTCTGGCTTTTTCTATATATGTGGTACCAAGGAATGTAACCCGGGTCTTTGTGCATGCTAGGCAAGCACTTTTACCACTAGTCCAAACTCTCGGCCAAAAAGGGGAAATTTTTTAAGCATCATTTTACATGATCATATGCAAATAGCTATTGAGCCCTTGTGATCCCCTCCTAAGAATATCGTCCTTGGGTCTCACTGTGTGAATGTTCAGAGTCCTGTTTGATTGGTCATATCCAAGTGTAACTTTTGGAAAAGCACATTTTAAAATCAAGTAAAAAGTGGTAGCAATTTATGGCAGCTTTTTCATGTATTTTTTATTGTAATTAATAGAAGGGTTACATTGTATTTACCAGATAGAAGGTGCATTACCTCACAAACATTGATTCTCTTTCTCATGTCTTGGTTCCCATTTCCCTCACCCACCTCGCCTCTTGCTGGGATTAGGGGCAGAGTCAACCCAGGATTTGAATTCCTGTAGAAAGAGCAACTAGGGAGTAACTGCTGGCCCCGCCCCCTCGGAGTCTGGCCTTGTACCTGCCCCCAACTTCCCCACAGGTGGGGGAGACCCAGAGATTGGGGTCTCCCTGGATTCTTCAGTAGGGCCTCCCAGGTGTTCTGAAGTCCCCTAGAGCTGAGGTGTCCCCGGGCCAATTTGGGCCAAGTTGGTGAGGACCTCGCTGTGCCTCACTGCCTTCCATTTTATAAATTGTCCTCCTTTCCCTCGGTCCCTCCCACTCACCCCCTCCCATCCCTAGGTGCATGTCCAGGGAGCACCAATGCTGCATTGTTCACCACCCTTTTCCTCTTATGTGCTACATCCCCTCGGATCTCCCAAAGATGTGCAGAGGAGCCAACCGAGCCCAAAGAAAAGAGAACAAGAAGTACCAAGGAAAGAAAAGATAGAAAAGAAAAGAGAATGTCCCCACTATCTCTCCTACTCATCTCATGCTGAGATCGTTGATCTCATTTCATCAAAGCACACAATTGTCATCATAAGACCACAGCTTTTAAAATTAAAAGAAATGTTTATTCTCTCATTCTATTAAGCCAGTATAACCCTCATCCCCAAACCAGACAGAGATTCATCAAAGAAAGAGAACTATAGACCTATTTCTTTGATGAACATCAATGCAAAACTTCTCAACAGAATACTGGCCAAGCATCCTCAACAACTCATCAAAAAATTATACACTATGATCAAACAGGATTCATCACGGGGAGGCAAAGCTGGTTCAAAACGCAAATCAATTAATATAATTCAACACATCAACAGGAGCAGGGACAAAATAACATGATTGTCTCAATAGATGTAGAAAAGGTTTTGACAAGATCCAACACCCCTTTATGTTAAAAGCTCTGCAGAAACTAGGAATCCATGGAACATTCCTCAATATAATAAAGGCTGTGTATGACAAACCCACAGCTAGTATTATACTTCATGGCAAAAAGCTAAAGCCATTCCATCTAAAATCAGGAATGAGACAAGGATGTCCACTCTCTCCACTCCTCTTTAACATAGTCTTAGAATTTCTAGCCAGTGCAATAAGGCAAGAAGCAAGTATAAAGTGGATCCAAATAGGGAAAGAGAAAGTAAAACATTCCCTCTTTGCAGATGACATGATCCTGTATATAAAGAATCATATAGACTCTACTCCAAAGCTCCTTGAGCTGATTCAAAACTTTGGGAGGGTAGCAGGCTATAAAATTAACCCTCAAAAATGAACTGCCTTCCTCTATGACAACAGTGAAGAATACGGCAACAATCAGGAAAGCAACTCCTTTTGCAATAGCCTCAAAGAAAATCAAGTACCTAGGAATTATCTTAACTAAGAATGTAAAGGACCTTTTTGAGGAAAACTTTAAAATCCTGAAAAAGGAAATTAAAGCAGAATTAAGAAAATGGAAAAACCTTTCAGGCTCCTGGATTTGAAGAATCAATATCGTGAAAATGAAAATCTTCCCAACGGCTATCTACAAATTCAGTGCAATACCCATCAATATTCCAGTATCTTTCTTTAAAGAAATAGGAGCGGCAATTCAAAATTTCATATGGAATAATAAAAGACCCCATATAGCAAAAACAATTCTTAGCAGAAAGAACAGTGCAGGCGGGATATCAATACCAAACTTTAGACTGTATTACAGAGCTATAATTATCAAAACAGCTTGGTACTGGCACAAGAACAGGCTTGAAGACCAATGGAATACAACTGAAGACCCAGATATTTAACCACAGACCTATGGCCACCTAATCTTTGACATGGGAGCCAAAAAAAAAGAATGGAAGAATGATAGCTTCTTCAACAAGTGGTGCTGGCAGAACTAGTTAAGCACCAGCGGAAAACTAAAGTTGGATCCTTCTTTGTCACCCTGCACTAGAATTAACTCCAAATGGATCAAAGATCTCGAGGTAAAAGCCAACACACTGAAAACTTTACAAGAAGGAATAGGAGATACACTAGGCCTCCTTGGCACAGGTCGATACTTTCTCAATAAGGATCAAGAATCACAACAAAGAAAATAGAACAAGAAGTATCCAGGAAAGAAAAGATAGAAAACAATGTCCCCACTATCACTCTTAATCATCTCATGCTGAGATCGGTGATCTGATTTCATCAAAGCTCACAATTGTCATCATAAGACCACAGCTTTTATACTAAAAATAAATGTTTATTCTTACTCTAAACACTTAAAATTAAATTACTCTTTTTAAATAAAATATCATGACCAGGGGAAAAGTAATGCGAGAAGGATGTACAGCCCAGAGGGAAATTTTATTGATTGCCTTTATTCATTACCATTAAACTTTATCAAATTTAAAATGAAAGTAAATGACTATAATAAATGGTACCAGAATATATTAGGGAATGATAATAAAACTTTAGGTTCCTATGACATTGCCATTTCATTTACCAAAAAATTCTATATACAATACTGAGAATTCAAATCTGGCTGCATTCATTCCATTTCTTTTTATTTCTTTTTTTATCCTGATTAATAGAAGGGCTACATTATATTCACCAGATAAAAGGTGAATAACTTTACAACATTGATACCCTTTCTCATGACATGGTCCCCATTTTCTCCCACCCTTCCCCCATCTTGATTTTCCCCCTTCCGTATTCAATTTCAAATAACCAATTAAGCACCTATAAAATATATCAGATAACAAGGTGAAATACTGAAATAATATGAGATCACCAAGGGATGGCAAAATAGATGAGAGTAACATAGAACATAAAGGACAACAATCACTCATTATATGGCTTTTGTTTCCTTATGCTGGTCGTCCTGTCAGTTAGTGTCATACTATTTGGCCTTATGTATCTAGATTTTGTTCTATTGTAAATGTATGCTAGGAGAGCCCAAGGTTTCTACTTATTATCACAAATGAGTGAGACTATTGGGCCCATGTTCCTTTGAGTTTGACTTACTTCAGTTAATATAAATTTTTCTAAGCTTTATTTCTGTTTTAAAATTTTTATTGTCTGGATAATGTATAGAGGTGTTTAGTTACATTTGTCAGGTGGTAGATCTATTACTTCTTGCACATTGATACCTTTTCTTATGTTTTTGTCACTGTTTCCCTCCTCTGCCACATTCATTCGATTTCTACCGGCTGGGTCATATGATATGGAATTATATTAAGTTCCTGGTACTTTGGGGTAAACTTCAATGTAAAGATCACATTTGATTATAATTCAAATTTAATTTTAAGTTGTATTAAGTTCCCATTTTTTCCGTATGCAAAGACCGTATTTGGTCCTAAGTCCAGTTGAATACTCAATATGCATCATCAGAGGAAAGGACCAGTAAAGTACAAAGATATTATTTGGAGGGGCTGGGAGTTTGGCCCATGAAGACCTGGGTTCCATTTCTTGGTACCACATACATGGACAAAATGTCAGAAGTGTTGCTGTGGCTCAAGGGGTAGAACTCTGTCCTTGAGAAAACCCCAGGACAGTGCTTAGAACCTGAGCTCAAGCCAAGAAAAAGAAAAGGGATATTATTTGGGGACCACCTCCTAAACTGTATCTTGAAGATCTCCATGCAAGTTTGGAGCAATGGCCACTATGGTGGACCAAACAATTTAAAATATCTGCAATCATGCCTGCCCCTGGAGACTCTCATCAGTTCATTAGTAAACAGAGACCATGCTATCTCATGTAGGGTCCTTGAAGCCTACATGATCTGATATTATCAAGTGCTAGTGCACAATAATTATGTTATTATTAATTATCACTAATATCATTATCAGTCTTATTAATTAGAAGTGTATTATTTTAATAACTATTACATATCATTATTATATATTACAGTATTATGATTAATATTTTATTAGTGTTTATTAGTATTGATATCATTATTTTCTCACTATAATGGACATATTGCATCTTTCTCTTTGAGAAACCTATCAAGGAACCCTGATAATTTTGGAAATGATTAAAAAAAACAAGCTGAACTGATACAAAGAAGACCTTGTAAGGACAGAAGGACAGATTTTTGGAGAAGACCCTGGTCATTATTTGAGTATAAAAATTCAATCTTAGCTGGGTGTGGTGGCTCATACCTATAATCCTAGCTACTCAGGAAGCTGGGATGTGAGGATCTTGGTAAAAAGCCAGCCCGGGCAATACAAAGATCTCTAATTAATCACTAGAAAATAGGAAGTGGGGCTGTGGCTCAAGGGTAGGATAGTAACCTTGAGTTGAATAGCTCAGGGACAGCGCCCAAGCCCAGAGGTGGGGCGGTAACCTTGAGCTGAAGAGCTCAGGGACAGTACCCAGGCCAGAGTTTAAGGTCCATGACCCCTTTCTCCCCCAAAAATTCAATCATGTTGAGATTTTCTAAGAAATACAGCCCAACGTGTACTTATCTATATTATCAACTGAATTGAGTCTTCACACAGGAACTTGACATTAAAAATAAATCTATGAAGTGGCGCTGTGGCTCAAGGGGGTAGGGCAGAGGTCTTGAGCTGAAGAGCTCAGGGACAGTGTCCAGGCCCAGAGTTCAAGTCCCATGACCGACAGACACACACACACACACACACACACACACACACACACACACACACACACACCAATCTAAGCTCTAGCCACCATTAACATTTTTCTTTTTTGGACACAGATTCATGAAATTTTTTAAAGAAAGAACCCACCATGCAGTTTCTGCCTTACTTGGTTTAGAAGAACAAAACAGATGGTGTAGTCTGAGCTCACACAGGAAACGTTACTCAACAAGGCAGGTAATATCGGAAACCAGATTGAAATTATAAATGGGACTGTAATATATTATCATTGGATTTCGCCATTTTGCGAGTGGGGAACTTGGTGATGAACCATTCCAGGTCTTTGGGCTCATTGGTATGTCTACATTTTCATTACTTTTTGAAACCAAAGTGTTGATACAATCACAGAGAAAGCTTCCCAAGGAGGAGCCGCTTCAAGGCATCCTTTATCTCTCTGTTCCTCAAACTATAGATGAAGGGGTTCAGCATTTGAGGGACCACAACATACATCATCGAGGCCACCATATTTTTAGTGGAAGAATTAGCCATCTCTGAGCTCATATACAACCCACAAGCTGTCCCATAGAATAAGGAGACCACAGAGAGATGAGCCCCACAGGTAGAAATGGCTTTGTGTCTTCCCTTCACGGTGGGTATCCTCAAAACAGAAGACACAATCAGGGTGTAAGAGAAAATAATCCCCAAGAGGGGAACACCAGCAAAGGCACTAGTTGCCACGTAGGCAAGAATGGTATTGATAGAAGTGTCAGAACAGGCCTTGTTCATGATCTGGATGAGCTCGCAGAAGAAGTGGGGCAGTTCAAGGTCGGTGCAGAAGGACAATCTCAGCAGCATGAGGCTGTGGAGCAAAGCGTTCATGGAAATAACAAGCAGGGAAATTATAACCAGCAGGACACAGAGGTGGGGATGCATGATGGCTGTGTACCTCAGAGGGTGACAGATGGCCACATAGCGGTCATAGGCCATCATTGTAAGGAGACAACTTTCTAACCCACCAAAAAGCAAGACAAAGCAGACTTGGGCAAGGCACCCAGCAGAGGAGATGCTGTGGTCCTGGGCCTGAATGTTCACCAGCACCTTTGGGATGGTAGTGGTGCTGGTGCAGACATCAATGAAGGAGAGACTGGACAGGAAGAAGTACATGGGGGTGTGGAGGTGGGGGTCAGAGCTGACGGCCAGGATGATGAGCAGATTCCCCAGCACGGTGATCAGGTACATGGACAGGAAGAGGCTGAAGAGGAGGGGCTGGAGTTCTGGGTCATCTGTGAGTCCCACAAGGAAGAATCTAGCTATTGCTGTTTGGTTTATGACTTCCATGCTCCCTCTGGAAATTACTGGACTAGATGAAGTGAAACGTGAGATCACACGTGCTACTTGAAGGGCAGAGATCAAGAGGATCACAATGTCTATGAGACTCTTATCACCAATTAACCACCCCAAAACCCAAGAGTAGAGCTGTGATTCAAGTCCTACACTGCCAGCCTGGAGCAAATAAGACATCATACCTATGCCTTAAGTTCAAACCCCAGGAACAGCACAAAAAAGAAAAACGAAGGCTGGATTAATGTCCTACAGGAAAAACAAGTTTTGTGCTCTTGGAGAATCAGCCAGCAGAGTGAGAGTAGGTAAACACTAATGTCAGTACCAAGAGATTTTTGTCTACACACAGTAGACAGGAGGGCTGGTGATTAGAGTGTAGGCATTAATTCCCACACCCCTACCCCATTTTCAAAGCATTGATCAGGGCCAGGGCACCAACCTGGCTGCCTCCACGCCTGGCCTCTTGCCTGGATGTAGAGGACAGGAGCTCTTTCTGTCCTCAGGGCAGGGCAACACAGGGTTAGAGGCATCTGATTCCTGCCCAGAACGGCTGCCCTGGCCTGGCTTGGGGCTTAGGCTTTGCTTCCTGACTGGCCTGGGCTGTGAAGGGACACGGCAGCTCCTCAGCCCCGGTAGCCCTCCTGCTCAACATCCAAAGCTCCTCATTACACAGCTATTGTACTGTCACTGGAGTCCCAGGAGAGCATGTCCTGGAAGACTCTGGGCCCTGCGGGGAGGAGGTGAGTATGGTGGATCCACTTGTTAGACTCCCGATTCAGCGGGATGTCTTCCAGGCAGAGCCCCCTTCCCAAGGAACAGCGAGACCACTCAGTCGGATGCAATCAGCAAGAGGTTTATTCAGGAACACGAGTACCCGGGGCAACAAGGTCTTCTAGGAGACTTGCGCGCCTAGGCTGGGGAGAGGGGGATATTTATGGGTGGCTGAAGCAGGTTACAGAAGCAGAAGCATAGTTACAGAGTAATGATTGATTATGATCACATTAGGTAAGACTCAGCTAGGGGCTCAGCTAGGGGTTTATTGAATTTCCACTTGGTTAAACAGGCAGTAGACTGCATGTCTTGTTTCTGGCCTTATTTTATTGTTTTACTCCTGGAATTTCCTCCTCTTATTCAGGTTCAGTTTCACTGACTCGAACCAACTCAAACTGCACATCCTGTTGGCTGTTTTTCCATCCCATTGTATAAACTGTAGCTACTTGCACTATTCTAAAGGCCATTCTTCTAAGACTTTGGATTATGTTTGTGTTGTGAAAGTGGTTGCTATTGGTTACTATTACATTATGGAGAGATTTCATATTTCTCAACATTATGGGGAAATTTCATATTTTTCACACTGAGCTCTGAGTCCAAGCGTGTGACATCCACATCTGTGGGTTGCCTCTGCCCAACTGCTTTTTCCTATCTTGCGTGCACTGTATGTGTTGCTTGCCCAGCTGGCCTTGAACTATGTACTCCATGCAGCTTTGACTTCCGTCTTGTTCCACCTCCACCTACCGTGTGTTGAGATTTAAATTTTGTGCCACTGATACACAGGCTGCTATATTTGCTGTCTTTGATAATTTCTAATATTTATTTTTTTTGAATATGGAAATGTTAAACAGGGCTGGGAATAGACAGATAACTTTAGAGTACCATTCAATGTACAATTGTATTAACCTCGCCTATGACTTGTTAGATGAATGTGTGACCTACCCTCAAATCAGTCAGTGTCCGTTATGGGTGCTGGTTGGCTTGTGCTTCTAATCCTCACTGCTTAGGAGGTGGAGCTTAGGCAGAAAAGTCTCCAAAGCTCTTCTCCAAATCAGCAAAGAGCCAGCAATGGAGCTCTGGCTCTAGTTGTAAAGTGTGAGCCTTGAAAGTAAGGGGCGGTGTTTAGGTCCTGATTCATGGCCCACGAATGCACTCGGGCATACGTACAATCAGTAGCATGAATTGAAGAGCACAGATTTGGCTGCTGAAGGGTGAAGGTGAATTTTGTGTTAAAGAAATCAAGTCAAATTCTTCTTGCACTGAACTTAGAGGAAAATAAAGAAGCTTTGGGAAGAGTACTTCGTATTCAAAGATCTTAAGAATTTGTGCTAAAGAGAAGAGATGGGATGGTATATGTCACAGAGGATCCAAAGTTTAGTGCTTGAAGTCAGAGCCTGGGCCCTGTGCCTAGCTTCTTTTGCTCAATGCTAGTTTTCTACCTTTTGAGCCACAGCACCAGTTCTCTTTATATGGTGCCATTTCTCTTTCTATAGTGCTAAGCAGTGAAACTCAGGGCTTCATGCATGTTAGGCAAAAACTCTACCACAAAACCACATTTCCAGCCTCAGAAATGGTTTTCATTGATGGAAATGCATATACCAGGTACATTGCATGCTGTTAGAAATAATCAGTTGGAAAGTTGGAGAGAATTACCTTAGCATGGTAAAAGTGCATGCAATCTATGCAGGAGAAGGATTAGACTTGCATGCATTCTCAGTGCCAAACTATGACTTGTCAAGAGAAAAGAGGAGAAATTTTCTTGGTTTCCACAAATAATGTAAATTTACCAGTACTCTATCGCTACGTAGACAGAGCTCTATTTTTTTAATGAAAATTCAACAAGCAACTTCCACTGTATGAATTTTAAGATTAAAGAAGCTTGTCCCCCAAAAAATACACTAAGGGAACGTTTTGCTGTTCACCTTGGAGACTGATGCTAAAATCTGAAAAGGTGATCCAAACAACGACATAGAAAAATTCAACTGGGCAAAAACCAAGAAGGGCTTGGCACAGTGGTTCATGCCTGTAACCCTAGCTACTCAGGATGCTGAACTCTGAGGAGCAAGGTTCAAAGTTAGTCCAGGCTCAAAAGCGCCTGAGACTCTTGTCACCAATTAACCTCCAGGAAATAGGAATTGAGGCTTGGCTCAAGGGTAGGTCAGTACCCTTGAGCTGAAGAGCTCAGGGAAAGTGCCCAGGCTGAGTTCAAGCCCCATGACACATGGAAAAAATAAAAGCAAGAAGGCAAGAAGAAAGGAAAAGAACAGAGATTAAAACATAGAAGTGAGTCTGATGCTGAATGAGAAGTGACAAAGAAAGGGAGAGCCAAGGAGAAGAATTAAAGAAAGATAAAGTAGAGGGAGGAATAGAAAGTGTAGGAAAGAATTGAGTACAAGAGTTATGAAGGCAGAGGAAGAGGATGAGGAGGAGGCAAGGAAGAGGTTAAATAAGGTGAAGAACGTAGTATTTATATACTGAGCTCCTGCATGGCATCCTATCCTTTTCCTGTCTACTAACCGTTTTTAGAATCCCACCTTCAAGGGAGGACACACATGGAGCATTCCAGGAGATAGCTATATGTCACAGAAACTGCCTATCATCCTCCCCACTACTGGTGCTATGGAGGTGGAGGACTTCCTCTAAGCTGGGCCTTGGTGGTAGGGTGTCCAGATCCTGTTGGCACATAGTTACAGATCCAATAGTGGCAGAAGAGGGAAGTAGTAGTCTCAGGCATCTCAATTACTCCTCCTCCTCCTCCTACTACTGTACTGGTTCTGGAGCTTGAACTCAGGAAGGACCTGGGCATTTTCCCTGAGCTATGATTTTTTTTTTACTACTACATGAGCCACATATCCACTTCTGACTTTTTGGTTGGTCATTGGAGATAAGAGTGTTATAGACTTTCATGACCAGTCTTTAAACTAGTGACTCAGATATGGAGTAACTGGGATTATAGGTGGGATCTACTGGTAGTTAGATAAGTTTTATTTATCTACTTATTTATTATTCAGCCTCAGTTTCCCCCTTGAATTGGCCATTACTGAAGACCCAGGAGTTAAACACCAACTTTCATCTGGGATGAAATGGATGGAAAAGAGGGGTGATCCAATTTCTGAATGTCCTAAAAAGTGAAGTCTATCGCATCTATACCAAGAGACAAAGGGAAGAGTTGAGAAAATGTACTAGAATTGTTTTTTTCATATATTTTAATTGTAATTATTAGAGGGATTATATTATTTTCACCAGATGGAAGGTGCATTACTTCACAAACATTGGTACCCTTTCTCATGTCTTGGTCCCCATTTCCCTCCTCCCACCCCGCATTTTTGAAATGCTGATTGATGGAGAAACCCAGCACTGGTGGCTGAACACCTGTAATTCTAGCTACTGAAGAGGATCAGATATGAGGATTGCATTTTAAAGCTAACCTGCGCAGAAAGTCTGTGAGACTCTTCTATTTAACCACATAAAGTCAGAAGTGGCTCAGGTGGTAGAGTACAAGCCTTAAGCAAAAAAGCTTAGGCCTTGAGTTCAAGCCCTGCAGATGACAAAATATTTAAAAGAATGCTTGGTGTAATAGAATATAATCCTATCTCTACAGAAAGCAGAACTAGGAAGATGATTCTGCAAGTCCCATCCTAGAAGATAGCAAGGACTTTTTTCTTAATTTTATTTTATTTTCAGGGTGGTATATAGAGGGATACAGTTACATTTGTAAGGTAGTGAGTACAGTACTTCTTGAACATTGTCACCGCTTCCCATCATTTTCTCCTACTTACCCTTCTCCCAACCCCTCCCAAGTTGTAAAGTTCATTTCTAGTATATTGTCATGTGAATATCGCTGTTACACTGGTTCTCCCTTCGCCCTTTGTCTCGTCATCTTGTTTTTCCCCTGCGCCTGCCTGATTCATAAATACTTAAAACCCATCAGATACCAAAGTCAGATACAACAACATGGCATAAACCGTAATGGAAAAGGGAAAAAAAACAACAGAAAATCAAAAACAAAGTAAGAAAATAACTTCACATAGTATATTGAAAACAACATCTGCAAAAATAGACCTCTTTTTTCCCTATCCTGGCGTTCATTTGCCTTAGTCTCATGCTATGTGATCATATGCACATAACTATTGCACTCCTCTAATAGGAGAATCCTAGATGTATACTTATTATTATAAACGAAGGAAACCATGGAGTCTATGTTTCTTTGGGTTTGGCATACTCCACTTAACATGATGTTCCAAGTCTTTCCATTTCCTTTTGAATGGGGCAATGGCATTCTTTCTAATGGCAGCATAGAATTTCATTGTATGTAAGTATCACACTTTCTTGATCCACTAATCTACTGAGAAGCATCTGAGTGTGTCCATATCTTAGCTATGGTGAATAGCGCTGCAATGAACATGGTTGTGCTGGTAGCTTTAGACCTTGTTTATGAACGTTTGGGTAAGTGCCCAGGAGTGGAATTGCTGGGTCATAGGAGAGCTCTTGTTTAGTCTTTTGAGGAATCACCACACTGCTTTGCGGAGTGGTTGAATAAGTTTGCACTACTACCAACAGTGTTGTAGCATTCCCTTTCTGTCACATCCCCATCAGCATCTGTTGTTATTAGAGTTCTTGATAATATTCATTCTAACTGGAGTGAGGTGGAATTTTAAAGTTGTTTTCTTTTCCAGTTCTTTTATTATCAGAAATATCGAGCATTTCTTCATGTGTCTATAGTCCACTCTATTTCCTCTTCAGAGAAGTCTCTCTTTAAATTGTTCTTTTTTCAGTCCTGGGTACTGAATACTGTTCTTGGGAAGTGACATTCATTTTTATAACTAAGGCAATCCACAGTTACAATTATAGCCACAGTTGCCTGAAAATGGGCTATCGTAACCTACACTTGAGGAGGAAATGAAGAGAGGTACCTGGATGAAGACCTTGGCTCTCTGAGCACATTTGACCATCATCAGTCCCATAAGTCACGAAATACCTTCCTTCCTCAAGCATACCTGCAGTTGTTGCTCTGTAGATCATTTACTTTGTAGTGTTTGTAAGACAGTACACTAAGACTTTTTTCATATATTTTTATTGTAAGTAATAGATGGGTTACATTATATTTGCCAGATAGAAGATTCATTAATTCACATACATTGATACCCTTTTTCATGTCTTGGTCCCCATTTCTCTCCCTCCAACCCCAACCGTCGTCTTTTTCCCCCCCTTCTCTGTCCAATTTCAAATAACAAAATACAAATATATCCAATATATCAGATAACAAAGTGAGATAATGTAACAATATGAGATAACCAAGAGGCACAAAAGAGATGAGAGATACCATAGTACATTAAGGACAACAATCTCTTTTTATATGGCTTTTGATTCTATATCCTAGAGGTCCTTTCATTTAGCATCATACTATATAGCCTTATGTATCTAGTTTTTGCTCTATTGCAAATCTCTGCTAGGAGAGACCAAGGTTTGTACTGATTATGCCAAAGAGGGAAACCATTGAGCCTATGTTCCTTTGAGTCTGGCTTACTTCACTTAATATGATTTTTTCTAAGACTTTCCATTTCCTAACAAATGGGGCGATGTCATTCTCTCTGACAGCCGCATAGAATTCCATTGTGTATAAATTTTCCTCTGAGGTCTACCTTTGCGGTGTTCCGAAGGAGCTGTTATTTTGTGTGCTCTTATTGTTACAATTCATAAACTGTTGGATTTCTGTTCTGATCTCCTCGATGACCATTGTTGATTCAATAATGTGTTGTTCAATCTCCATGAAATACAGGGTTTTCCTTGGTGGAGGTGGGTGTTCAGTTCCAATTTGATGCCTTTGTGGTCTGAGAGTGTGCACGGAATAATTTCAGTGTTTTTGAATCTGTCCAGGTTTGTTTTATGTCTTAAGATGTGGTCTATTTTGGAAAATGTTCCATGTGCTGCTGAAAAAAATGTATATTGTGTTGTTTTGTGGTGGAATATTCTGCAGATGTCTGTTATATGTAGTTGACTATATAGTTGTTGAATTCTAAGGTTTCTCTGTTGAGTTTTTGCCTTGCTGATCCGTCCATAGGTGACAGTGGTGTGTTAAAATCACCAACAATCACTGTGTTTCGCTCTATGTATGGTTTCAGTGAAAGTAAAGTTTGCTTGATGAAGTTCTGAGCTCCGGGATTGGGTGTGTAGATATTTAGGATCGTTATGTCTAACTGGAGGAAAGATCCCTTTAGTAGTTTGTAGTAACCTTCTTTGTCTTTTTTTTTCTCTTTTTTTCCCTTTTTTATTGTAATTAGTAAAAGGGTTACATGATATTTGCCAGATAGAAGGTGCATTAATTCACATACATTGATACCCTTTCACGTCTTGGTACCCATTTTCCTCCCCCCCCAACCGTCTTGATTTTCCCCCCTTCCCTATCAAATTTCAAATATCCAAATACAAATAAATTCAATATATCAGATAACAAAGTGAGATACTATACCAATATGAGATAACCAAGGGACAGCAAAGGAGATGAGAGACAACATAGTACATTAAGGACAACAATCATTCATTATATGGGTTTTGTTTCAACAACTCATCAAAAAAATTATACACTATGATCAAACAGGATTCATCAGAGGGAGACAAAGCTCGTTCAACATATGCAAATCAATTAATATAATTCAACACATCAACAGGAGCAAGGACAAAAATCACATGATTGTCTCAATAGATGCTGAAAACGCATTTGACAAGATCCAACACCCCTTTATGATAAAAGCTCTGGAGAAAGTAGGAATCCATGGAACATTCCTCATTATAATAAAGGTTGTGTATGACAAACCCACAGCTAGTATTATATTAATGGTGAAAAGCTAAAGGCATTCCCTCTAAAATCAGGAATGAGACAAGGATGCCCACTCTTTCCACTAATCTTTAACATAGTATTAGAATTCCTAGCCAGTGCAATAAGGCAAGAAGCAAACATAAAGAGGATCTAAGTAGGGAAAGAGGAAGTCAAACTATCCTTCTTTGCAGATGACATGATTTTGTATTTAAAGAATCCTACAGACTCTATTCCCAAGCTCCTTGAGCTGATTCAAAACTTTGTAAGGGTAACAGGCTATAAAATTAACCCTCAAAAATCAACTGCCGTCCTCTACACCAACAATGAGAGGAATGAGGCAACAATCAGGAAAGCAACTCCTTTCACAATAGCCTCAAAGAAAATAAAGTACCTAGGAATTATCTTAACTAAGAATGTAAAGGACCTTTTTGATGAAAACTTTAAAACCCTGAAAAAGGAAATTAAAGCAGAACTAAGGAAATGGAAAAACCTCCCATGTTCCTGAATTGGAAGAATCAACATTGTGAAAATGACAATCTTGCCAAGGGCTATCTACAAATTCACCACAATACCCATCAATATCCCAATGTCATTCTTTCAAGAATTAGAAGAGACAATCCAAAATTTCATATGGAATAATAAAATACCACGTACAGCAAAAACACTTCTTAGCAGAAAGAACAGTGCAGGAGGGATTTCAAAACCAAACTTTAGACTCAATTACAGAGCTATAATTATCAAAACAGCTTGGTACTGGCACAAGAACAGGCCTGAAGACCAATGTAATAGAACTGAAGACCCAGATATTAAACCACAGACCTATGGCCAGCTAATCTTTGACAAGGGAGCCAAAAAAATAGAATGGCAGAAAGATAGCCTCTTCACCAAATGATGCTGGCAGAACTGGTTAAGCACCCGCA
Source organism: Megascapheus bottae (assembly GCF_031878675.1). Taxonomy (NCBI): domain Eukaryota; kingdom Metazoa; phylum Chordata; class Mammalia; order Rodentia; family Geomyidae; genus Megascapheus; species Megascapheus bottae. The sequence goes on from NC_143509.1 coordinate 31,770,630, forward strand.
GAAAACTAAAGTTGGGTCCTTCTTTGTCACCCTGCACTAGAATTAACTCCAAATAGATCAAAGACCTGGAGGGAAAAGCTGACACACTGAAAACTTTACAGGAAGGAATAGGAGATACACTAGGTCTCCATGGCACAGGTCGAAACTTTCTAAATAAAGACCAAGAATCACAAGAAATCAGAGAAGGCTGGATAACTTGGACTGCAATAAACTGCAAAGCTTTTGTATGGCAAAGGACATAGCTAGTAAATTAATTAGGAAGCCTACCGAGTGGGAGAAGATCTTCACCAACCATACAACGGACAAAGGCCTCATATCTAAAATATATCAACAGCTCAAACAATTGAATCACTCCAAAACTAATCTCCAAAGTAACAACCATCACATTAAAAGATGAGCCAAAGACTTAAAGAGAGTCTTCTCTGAAAAAGAAACAAAAACGGCCTATAGACACATGAAGAAATGCTCAACATCTCTGGTCATAAAAGAAATGCAAATCAAAACAACTCTAAGATTCCACCTCACTCCAGTTAGAATGGCCAGGATTAGGAAAACTAATAACAACAGATGCTGGAGTGGATGTGGCCAGGAGGGTTCACTACTACACTGTTGGTGGGGGTGCAAACTTGTTCAACCACTATGGAAAGCAGTATGGCAGTGCCTCAAAAGACTAAACATAGAGCTCCCCTATGACCCAGCAATTCCACTACTTGGCATTTACCCAACTATCCAGAAACTAGGGCATACTAAATCCACTACCACAACAATTTTCATTGCAGCATTATTCACCATAGCAAAGATATGGAACCAACCTAGATGTCCCTCAGTTGATGAGTGGATCAACAAGATGTGGTATTTATACACAATGGAATTCTATGTTGCTGTCAGAAAAAACGACATCGCCCCATTTGTTAGGAAATAGAAAAAATAACATTAAATGAAGTAAGCCAGACTCAAAGGAACTTACGCTCAATGGTTTCCCGCATTTGTCATTTTGTAGAAACCTTGGGCTCTAGTAGCAGAGATTTGCAATAGAGCAAAACCTTGATACATAAGGCCATATAGTATGAAACTAATTGAAAGGAACTCCAGGATATTGAAACAAAAGCCATATAATGTATGATTGTTGTCCTTAATGTACTATGTTATCTCTCATCTCTTTTGCTGTCCCTTGGTTATATCGTATTGTTACAGTACCTCATTTTGTTATCTGATATATTGGACATGTTTGTATTTGGTTATTTGAAATTGGATAGGGAAAGGTGGAAAACAAGATGAGGGGTGGGGGTGGGGTGGAGGGTAATAGGGACCAAGATATGTGAAAGGGTATCAATGTATGTGAATTAATGCACCTTCTATCTGGCAAATATCATGCAACCTTTTTATTAATCACAAAATATATATACATATATGTATAAAAATAATTCCATTGTGTAGAAATACCACATCTTCACATCAACTGAGGGACATCTGGGCTGGTTCCATATCTTTGCTATGATAAATAGTGCTGCAATGAACATCGTTGTGCTAGTGTATTTAGTATGTCCTTGTTTCTGGACGATTGGGTAAATATCCAGTAGTGGAATGGCCAGGGAGGTCCTTGTTTAGTCTTTGGAGGCACTGCCATACTGCTTTCCATAGTGGTTGAACGAGTTTGCACTCCCACCAACAGTGTAGTAGTGATCCCTCCTGGCCACATCCCCTCCAGCATCTGTTGTTATTAGTTTTCTTGATCTTGCCATTCTAACTGGAGTGAGGTGGAATCTTAGAGTTGTTTTGATTTGCATTTCTTTTATGACCAGAGATGTTGAGCATATCTTCATGTTTTATAGGCCATTCTTGTTTCTTCTTCAGAGAAGACTCACTTTAAGTCTTTGGCTCATCTTTTAATGTGATGGTTGTTACTTTGGAGATTAGTTTTGGAGTGATTCAATTTTTTGAGCTATTGATATTTTTGATATGAGGACTTTGTCTGTTGTATGGTTGGTGAAGATCTTCTCCCATTCTGTAGGCTTCCTACTTAATTTACGAGCTATGTCCTTTGCTGCCGGGGCCTACAGGCAGCAAATTCAGGTTCCTGAAATAGGGGTCAGGGACTGGAAAAAATAGAAGAGAGACAAACACATGGAGTCCAGGAAGTCTGCAGCCCAGGTAAAGACTGCAGCCCTGTTTATTCTCAACTCAAAGCTTATATCCCTTCTGAAACCAGGGAACTTCCAGGTGTTACATTCATATGGTAAATCTCAGGTCATTTAAACAGAATAAAGCCAGAAAACAATAAGACAATAGAGCAATTGTCTGATGCAAATCAAGGTACAGTTTGATTCCACTCTGGCCTCCAACACTTTGCCATACAAAAGCTCTGAAGTTTATTGCAGTCCCACTTATCCAGCCTTTCTCTGATTTGTTGTGATTCTTGGTCCTTATAAGAAAGTTTCGACCTGTGCCAAGGAGGCCTAGTATATCTCCTATTCTTTCTTGTAAAGTTTTCAGTGTGTCTGCTTTTACCTCGAGGTCTTTGATCCAAATGGAGTTAATTCTAGTGCAGTGTGACAAAGAAGGATACAACTTAATTTTCTGCAGGTGCTTAACCAGTTCTGCCAGCACCACTTGTTGAAGAGGCTGTCTTTCTCCCATTCTATTTTTTTTCCTCCCTTATCTAAGATTAGGTGGCTATAGGTCTGTGGTTTAATATCTGCATCCTCAGTTCTATTCCATTGGTCTTCAGGCCTGTTCTTGTGCCAGTAGGAAGCTGTTTTGATAATTATAGCTCTGTAATTGAGTATAAAGTTTGTTATTGAAATTCCTCCTGCTCTATTCTTTCTGGTAAGAAGTGTTTTTGCTATCCCGGGTCTTTTATTAAAACATTGGGATAGTAATGGGTATGGTGTTGAATTTGTAGATAGCCCTTGGCAAGACTGTCATTTTCACGATGTTGATTCTTCCAATCCAGTAGCATAGGAGGTTTTTCCATTTCCTCATTTCTGCTTTAATGTCCTTTTTCAGGATTTTAAATTTTCATCAAAAAGGTCCTTTACATTCTTAGTTAAAATAATTCCTAGTTACTTTATTTTCTTTGAGGCTATTGCAAAAGGAGTTGCTTTCCTGATTGTTGCCGCATTCCTCTCACTGTTGGCGTAGAGGTAGGCAGTTCATTTTTGAGGGTTAATTATATAGCCTGCTACCCTTCCAAAGTTTTGAATCAGCTCAAGGAGCTTTGGAGTGGAGTCTATAGGATTCTTTAAGTACAGAATCATGTCATCTGCAAAGAGGGAAAGTTTTACTTCCTCTTTCCCTGTTTGGATCATCTTTATTCTTGCTTATTGCCTCATTGCACTGGCTAGGAATTCTAGCCAGTTATGTTAAAGAGGAGTGGAGAGAGTGGGCATCCTTGTCTCATTCCTGATTTTAGAGGGAATGGCTTTAGCTTTTTGCCATGAAGCATAATACTACCTGTGGGTTTGTCATACACAGCCTTTATTATAATGAGGAATATTCCATGGATTCCTAGTTTCTCCAGAGCTTTTAACATAAATGGGGTGTTGGATCTTGTCAAATGCCTTTTCTGCATTTATTGAGACAATCATGTGATTTGTGTCCTGTTGATAAGTTGAACTTTATTAGTTGATTTGCGTATATTGAACCAGTTTTGCCTCCCTATGATTAATCCTGTTTGATCATAGTATATAATTTTTTTTGATGAGTTGTTGAGGATGCTTGGCCAGTAGTTTGTTGAGAAGTTTTGCATTGATGTTCATCAAAGAAATAGGTCTGTAGTTCTCTTTCTTTGATGAATCTCTGTCTATTTGGGGTTCTAAAAGCTTCTTGCAACTGGATGGGCCTGCCCTTCTGGACATTTGGGAAGTTCTCTGAGATGATTCCCTGAAGTATATTTCCAATACCATTGACCTCTTTCTCCAGACCTTCCTCAATACCAATTAGCCTTAAATTAGGCTTCCTAATTGTATCTTGGACCTACTGCAGTGTTTTCTCATATTTCCTGGATTTGGATTGACTCGTTTTCTGTTCTTTCTCTATAAAAACTAAATGATCTTCAACCCCAGAAATTCTCTCTTCTGCATTGTCTAACCTGCTATCGAAACTTTCTCCTTTATTTCTTCAACCCCCTTGCTTCTAATTGCTCATTTTTGATGGCTTGCATCTGTTATTTTAGATCATGTATGGATTTCCTTAGCTCCTTGATTTCCATTTGAGTAGTTAGCTCAGCAGCTTTATTCTCTTTGGACATTTGTTGGAGTTTGGTCACGTTTTTCTTTGTGGTTTCTATGAATGCGTTCATTTTTCTTTGAAAAACCTTTATTATGGCCTCCTTTATGGCTTCCCCTTTTTCACATATCACCTTGTTTATGGTTTTCTCTTGATTAGCTATGGCTTCCTCCCTTATCTCTTTCTATATGTTTTCACACTTTTTATAAATGATGTTTATCAATTGCATTTGTATTGCATTTGGAAGACTGTCCTCTCCATTTGCCACTGACTGCTCCATTGCCTGTTTATGTTGGGTGGGTGATGCTATTCCTTGATTTGACATTTTTCTTGAGTTTCTTGTTCTGTCCATTTGAAAATGGGAGCAAGATTAATACTAAACAAGATTATAATTTTTCAGCTATAGCCAACCCAGACCTTTTTAGTTTGCTGACAATAGATGTTTGCTCTTTTAGATTGGTAATATCACTCTCTCTTTCTTTTTGTGCACTTACATACAAATCTAATTCAACCACAGCTTATCGATTTATGACCAAAACAATAAGGCCCTCAATCCAATCTCTATTGTATTTAAGTTCCTCTGGACCTAGAGTATAATTGAACACCTAGATACACAGCGTTGCTCAACAACCATCAAATGTAGATCCATGCATTATAAGAGATGAAGGATGAACAGATGACCAGAGATAGAAAAATAACATGAAAGACGACAAGGGAGGTAGGAAAAGAATACTGCAGGAGTGTAAGATTATTATAGTAATGAAGAAAAGGTATCATGTAAGGATAACTGACCTAAGATGATAGACAGGTAGAATATTTGAGTAGAAATTTAGAGGAGCTTAGATAAAACTTATGACAATATGAAGAGTAATAAGAGGAATATGTAGAGAAAAGAGCGGGGTAGATGTAGGAGATTTCAATGATACAAACTTTAAAAGGAAAAAAAAACAAAACAACAAAATAAAAGAAAACAGAACACACACACACACACACACACACACACACACACACACAAAACAAAAAAACAAAAACAAAAAACAAACCAAAAAAAAAAAAAAGAAAAGGTGTGGAGAGATTCCTCACTGTTGTGAGTTCTCACCCAATGGATACTAGGCTTGGGAACCAGGAGTTTAAAAAGCAGGTGATTGTATCAATATGGATATAATTTTTATTCAGACTGTACCCAAAGCTGTCACTGTGTTTCTAGAAACCACCAGAGTCACAGAAGGAATGCGAGAAAAGAGAGGAGGAAAAAAAAAGGAAAGAGAAAAGGAAGATGGTGCAACAAGTGGTGCTGGCAGAACTGGTTAAGCACCTGCAGAAAAGTAAAGTTGGATCCATCTTTGTCACACTGCACTAGAATTAACTCCAAATGGATCAAAGACCTCGAGGTAAAAGCCGACACACTGAAAACTTTACAAGAAGGAATAGGACATATACTAGGCCTCCTTGGCACAGGTTGAAACTTTCTTAATACGGACCAAAAATCAGAACAAATCAGAGAAAGGCTGGATACATGGGACTGTATTAATCTGCGGAGCTTCTGTATGACAAAGGACATAGCTAGTAAATTAATTAGGAAGCCTACTGAGTGGGAGAAGATCTTCACCAACCATACAACAGACAAAGGCCTCATATCTAAAATATATGAACAGCTCAAAAAATTGAATCACTCCAAAACTAATCTCCAAAGTAACAACCATCACATTAAAAGATGAGCCAAAGACATAAAGAGAGTCTTCTCTGAAGAAGAAACAAAAATGGCCTATAGACACATGAAGAAATGCTCAACATCTCTGGTCATAAAAGAAATGCAAATCAAAACAACTCTAAGATTCCACCTCACACCAGTTAGAATCGCCAGGATCAAGAAAAGGAATAATAACAGATGCTGGAGGGGATGTGGCCAGGAGGGATCACTACCACACGGTTGGTGGGAGTGCAAATTCGTTCAACCACTATGGAAAGCAGTATGGCAGTGCCTCAAAAGACTAAACATAGAGCTCCCCTATGACCCAGCAATTCCACTACTTGGCATTTCCCCAACCATCCAGAATCTAGGGCATACTAAATCCACTAGCACAATGTTCATTGCAGCATTATTCACCATAGCAAAGATATGGAACCAACCTAGATGTCCCTCAGTTGATGAGTGGATCAACAAGTTGTGGTATTTGTACACAATGGAATTCTATGCTGCTTTCAGAAAAAACGACATTGACCCTTTTGTTAGGAAATGGAAAGACTTAGAAAACATCATAGTAAGTGAAGTAAGCCAGATTCAAAGGAACTTAGGCTCAATGGTTTCCTTCATTTGTCATAATCAGTAGAAACGTTGGGCCCTACTAGCAGAGATCTGCAATAGAGCAAAACCTTGATATATAAGGATATATAGTGTGAAGCTAATTGAAAAGACCTCTAGGATACTGAAACAAAAGCCATATAATGAATGACTGTTGCCCTTAATGTACTATGTTGTCTCTCATCTCCTTTGCTGTACCTTGGGTATCTCATATTTTTACAGTAGCTCATTTTGTTATCTGATATATTGAATTTATTTGTATTTGGTTATTTGAAATTTGATAGGGAAGGGGGAAAACCAAGATTGGGGAGGGAGCAGCGGGGGGGGGGGAGGGTAAAGTGTACCAAGACATGTGAAAGGGTATCAATGTATGTGAATTAATGTACCTTCTATATGGCAAATATCATGTAACCCTTTTATTAATTACAATAAAAAATATTTAAAAAAGGAAAGAATCATAACATTAGAAAAAAAGATGTAGGTAAAATGGCAAAGAGAAAAATAAGAACACCTAAAAATGCAAATGAAAAGGGGTAGAAGAACAAACAAAAAAATAAAGAAAAAGGGTATTCTTCACCTTTTTGGGGGGGGGGGCAGGATAGGAAACTTGTGTCTCCACTAAATTCGGGATCCAAACACTTCACAAAGTCTTTTTCTCTTGTGATTTGGCTTTGCAGTTTTTCGGGTCAGATTGGTGTTTGGTGATTTATTGGAGAGGAGAGTTCACAGACTGTACTGTCTGGGCTGACTTCCAATGGTGATTCTCAATTCTCAGCCTTCTGAGTAGCTAGAATTACTGCTGTGAGCCACTGGCACCCAGTTGCTAAATGCACTTCTGATTTAGAATATTCTCAAGATAGTATGAGTTCGCCAGGACACAATGTATTTTTAAATCAAGCACGTGAATGTCAAAATGTTTTCCAAATGCAGACAGGTGGATTTGCTGTTTCCTTGAACCCACAGATCAAAATAGAAAACCTTAATGTGGACAGTGGGCGGCTTTGTAGACCAGGATCCAAAGCGCTCTCTTGATGTCCTTGTTCTTCAAACTGTTGACAAAGGGGTTCAGCATGGGGGTGACCATGGTGTACCCCACAGAGGCCACCATCACCTTCCTGGGGGCATCTGAAACAACTGAACTACAGTAGACTCCCAGGCCTGTCCCATAAAACAAGCACATGACAGACAGGTGAGAGCCACAGGTGGAGAAGGCTTTGTATTTCCCCCTGGCTGATGGGACTCTAAGAACAGTAGAAACAATTTGGATGTAAGAATACAGGATCCCTGAGGCTGGAATCCCCCCAAAGAAAGCACCAATCAGATAGATGAAGAGGTTTTTGGTGGAAGTATAATCACAGGCAAGCTTCAGGAGTTGAGAAGGGTCACAGAAGAAACTGGGAATTTCTATACCTGTACAGAAAGTAAGTCTCAACATCATTAAGCAATGTAATAGGGAATCCAGAAAACTGAGGAATAATGACAGCAGGACCAAGAAGCCACAGAGGTGGGGGTTCATCTTGGGAACTATGGCAGAGATGAAACCAAGGTCAGCCATGGAGAGGATGGAGAGGAAGAAGTACATGGGGGTGTGGAGGTGGGGGTCAGTGGTGACAGCCAGGATGATGAGCAGATTTCTGAGCATGGTGATCAGGTACATGGACAGGAAGAACCCAACTAGACCAACTAGTAGACCGGAGTTCTGGGTCATCAGAGAGTCCTAGGAGTTGAAACTGTGCTAATCCTGTGTAGTTTCATGGTTCCATGAAGCTTGCACTCCTTATGAAAAATATACCATTATTGGAATAAATAAATGTAAAGGCAATCAACAATATGTCTACATTGTAAGATTTATATGCTCAAAATCCACTATTCACACTTGATTTTTGCAATGATTTGGATAAAATGGAAATGTGTCCTCAAAAACCCACGTGATCTAAGCAACATTTTGAGAAGGAGAATATGTATCCCTCGAGAAATGGGATCCAGTGCTTCTGTATCACACCAAGGTTTGATTTATTCCTTAACCATGAAAAGAAGATGTAAACCAGAAAGGAAAAGAAAAGAGAGACAGACATATTGATGGAGAAAAGAGTGAGAAAGGAAAAAGAAAGAAGTGAGGAGAAAGAAATGAAGAAAGGAAAAAGGAAGGATGAAAGAAAAGAGAGGGAGGGGGAGGAAGGAAGCGATGAAAGGGAAGGAAGGCAGAAAGAAAGGAAGGAACAGAGGGAGGGAGGGAAGGAAGAATAGAGGGAGAAAGGGAAGGAACAAAAGAAAGATGGATGGAAGGAAGGAAGGAAGGAAGGAAGGAAGGAAGGAAAGCAAAGGCAAGGAGGAAGGAAGGAGGGAGAGGATAGGTGAAGAGAGGAGAAAGTGTAATTTTAAGATAGCCACCAAGGGGAAATGTGCTATCTGGGACAATGGCAGATTGTGTGAACATCCAGAAACAACAATCTCTCTGTGGCCATAACTGCTGGAGCTGTCATAGAATAGAGCTTGACTCCTGTAGATAAACCTGCCAGCTCCACTTCGAGCAAATAATCTCTGCTCTGAGTGTTGGGCAGAGAGGAAAGGGGAAACAGAAGGGATCCGGGATGGATGAATGAAACACAGACAGTGTTTCTGTTCTGCCTGCATTTCCACTCCCTCTTGGCTTTCACTGCTGTTCAGTTTGGACCCAGATGTTGCTGGTTCATGGACGTGGCTAAAGACAGTACCTGCAGTAATTAGCTATGAGCGAGCAAATTACTTCATGCCAAGCATAAGTAGGTCCACAGAAAAATCTCCACGGAATTGCTTATCCTGTAAAAGCAGCATGTATAGTTCTTTTTAAAAAAATAATACAGTCAGTCTTTAGCTATCTGAATGATCAATAATATTCAACTATATAATGATGGTGTGTGTGTGTGTGTGTGTGTGTGTGTGTGTGAAGTGTGAATCCAATGTGTAGTCTACTAAATTAAGAAGAATGAAGGACAGGTTGGGTGTGTAGAATAGCTAACCAGGAACCAGAGATATGAGGATCATTTTTCAAAGCCATAATGGACAAGTAAGTCCATGAAATTGTCATCTCATATTAACTGTAGAATTCCGGAAACGAGGGTATGTCTCAAATGATAGAATATCAGACTAGAGCCAAATAGCAGTTTACAGCCCAGGGCCTGGGTTCAATGCCCAGTATTGATAACAAAATGATGATGATGATGATGATGATGATGATGATGATGATCTTTTGTCTTATTATCTTGGAAATAATAGGTGGTTTATATTTTGCTTTTTTCCTTGTGGAGAGGAGGAATTGTGGTAAGACAGGTAGAGAGAAATAAGGGCCACACAAAAAAATCTCAAGTTCACAGTCTAGGATTTGGAAGCCCTGGGGAAAATATTCTTTATTTCTTCCAAGATTAATGTTATATTGTCTGTCTATCTATCTATCTATCTATCTATCTATCTATCTATCTATCTATCTATGTATTTACTATTTATTATACATCTTCAGATATATATGGATAGATATTTATAGATGCAAATATAGATGTATATAACCAGCACTGGGTAAACTCAGGGCCTGGGTGCTGAACCACAGCTTAAAAAAACATAATAAAGTTGATGAACAGGGGGGTTACAATTACTTAAGTTATGTAAAGGGTAGATTTCTTTTTTGGACCATGTCACCCCTTCCCCCTCTCTTCCACATTTTCTGTCCCTGAGCTTTGTTCTTCAAGACTAGCAGTCTACCATTGGGGCCACAGCTCCACTTCTGATCACTTTCAACATTAATTTCCTGAAAAAGGACATAAGAGACGCCTGCTGTGATGAAAAAGTGCACTCATAACCTAAGCAGGACAAAAACAAAGGCCCTGAGACTCTCACCCCTTCACCATAAGTGAGAACATAAACTTCATAGACCTCCAAGCTGAAGCCCTTACATACCTTATGCCTTCCTGTCTGGCTGCTCCCACAGGCTTTGGCTCAGGAGGAGAAAGCGAGGTTGGGCCAGTCTTTCCCAAATCCCACATGCCCCATAGCACTTACTTGTTGCACTAGATCTTTGCTGTGATACAACCAGAGAGCATTTATTTTCTGCCCCTACGTCTTGCTTAGTCTGAGCTATTGCAAGCTCGGTGCTTGGGGCTGGCAGAAAGACGTGACAATACATGTGTCTCCTTGTACAGGTGAAGAACCAAGAAGGCAGATAATGTGATAGAAATGCATGAGGCTGGAAGGAGACAATTGGAGGAGAAGCAGGCAGAAGGGATATTTATAATCAACTGACATCGGGGCTCAACACACCATGCTGATCATTAGTCAAGTTGTTGCTCATACACTAATCTCTAAGGAATCGCTCTTCTCCATGGAGACATAGAAATGTTAACTGTGCAAAGGAGGAAATATGCAATATGTACTTAGGCCTTCTTAGTGAATGATAATCCTCATTATCCACTGTTGGGAGAAGTTCAAGAGTCAAACCCAGAGGTATGGGGTTACAGGTCCTCTCCCACGGTGGGGATATCATGAATTAATGCACCACATTGATTTCCTAGGGAGTTTGGCCTAGTGGTAGAGTGCTTTCCTAGCATGCACGAAGACCCTGGTTTGATTCCTCGGTACCACATACATAGAAAACTCTGGAAGTGGTGCTGAGGCTCAAGCCTTGAGATAGCCCAAGGACAGGGCTCAGGCCCTGAGCTCACGCCCAAGACTGGCAAAAAAGAAAAGAAAAGAAAAGAAAAGCAATAACTCAACAAGTAGCAGAAATGACCAGGTGATAATGTGCTATGAACTTGAGTGAGGACATCTTATAAAGTGGTCAGAAAACAACAACAACAACAACAACTCTGTAGTTGCTAGGGCCTAGGCTTCCTTATTAGTGCATTCTCCTTTCTAAGCCATGACTGCTCTAGGATCTTCAGTATCTGATTATGAAAAGAGCAGAATGCAGACATAGTAATTATCTTTGAGTGAAATATTAGTGTGTGTGTGTGTGTGTGTGTGTGTGTGTGTGTGTGTGTGTGTGTTAGTTTGTTTTCATGCCAGTCTGGGTGCTGCCCTTGTACTTTTGTGCTCAAAGCTACTGCCTTACCACTTGAGCCACAGCTCCACTTCTGGATTTTTTTGCATAATTAACTGGAAATAAGAATCTCATTATCTCCAATGTCAGGTTCCTGAGTAGCTAGGATTACTCAGTACTTGGGTATGAACCAGTGGTGCTCAGCTAAAATGTAATTTATTATTCTTTTGATTTTAAGTAATTTTACAAAGGGGCTTCAGTTCTATATGTCAGTACAGTAGTACAGTGCATCTAGACCAATATCCTCCCTTTCATCTCTGAATGAAAAGTTTTAACAAGAAACAGAACTTGTGTGGACTGAGGCGAACACTGTGGATGGCAGATAGCAAATTCGTCAAATAAATTTAAGAAGTAAACCCTAAACCCAGAAGTACCCTGTGATCCATCGATATCACTGTTGGGTAGTCATCCAGAAGATTGGAAGTCAGCAGAAATGTACAGCCATGTTCTTTGCTGCACTATTCACCATAGCCAAGTCAAGTTATGGAGACAGACCAGAAGCATTCCAATGGATCAAGAAAGTGTGATGAACACAAACACACACACACACACACACACACACACACACACACACACACACACACACAGAGGCATTCATTCACCTATCCAGAAAAATAATAAGTCATATGTAGGGAAACAGATGGACCTGTGGAAAAATTATGTTAAGTAAATTATGTCAGGTTCAGAGAGCAAAGGATACATGTTTTCTTCCATGAGCAGAAGCTGGATTTAAACTACAATCCTGTGTACATAAACAATTCACTACAGTCTAATGAAATAAATATCAGGATGCTGGACCATGTTTTATTGGGGTGGGGAGAGGCCAAGGAAGGAGGGGCAGATGAATGAAGAGAGGGAGTGTGGGCAAGACAGTCTTCATATTTACTGTACATAGGTGAAAATGGAACTAGGTAACTTGAAGTGGGATTAGGAGAGGTGAAGAGGCGGTGTCATTGATCAAGATACATTGTACTCATAAACATACATGTTGAATCAAAACGCCTTAAAGATAACTTAAAAAAAAAGAGTTGTTCTCTTTTTTAAAAAGTTTTTGCTGGTCCTGGGGTTTGAACACAGGGCCTGGGCACTGTCCCTGAACTTTGTTGCTGAAGGTTGATAATCTGCCATGTGTTTCTTTTTTTTTCATATATTTTTATTGTACTTAATAAAGGTGCTACATTATATTCACCAAATAGAAGGTGCATTACTTCACAAACATTGATACCCTTTCTCATGTTTGGTTCCCATTTCCCTCTCCCCATTCCCTCCCCTCAGGGTGGTCTTTCTTAACAAGTGTTTTCAGTGGCTTATTTACTTACTACATTGATAGTGGGGGTATAGTTTGGGATTCAACAAATTTAACTTTACCGGAAAAATGTATTTCCTGTTTTCTCAGCCTTATACAACTATTTTTAGAAAGAAGGTTGAATTTCAATATGTCCATTGAAGTGTGTTCACAAAACAAAACAAAAAAAAAACAGATGCAGACATAAAGATATCATGATAATAAATTATTGTCCTTAATAGGTGAAGAAAATTTTAGAAATAAGTGTTTGTTCTGAGTGTCTTATTCACAAAGAAGTTCCTTTTCTTCTGTGATTCATTATGCTGCAAAAGATGAAGATCCTTACTCATTCCATAATGCATACCTACATTGACAACAATATTCTATATGTATTTTTAAATGTTATTTGTAAATTCGAAATTGATCTTGTACATATTAAGTATGACCTTAGAGTGGAGATCAGACATTGTTAAAAAGTGATCAGATTGAAGGACCCTCAAAAAATCTCCCTTAGGATTCTATCCTTTGAGAGTTTGTAAGTAGATTTACAACTCTACCAATGTTATAAAAATTGAGAAACAGTGATTCCGGAAAGGAAAGTAGAATTAGAAATGAGAACCAAAAGGCAACAAATATAAACTCATGACGGGATATACAATTTGCCCAAGGCCATCTTTTACTTACAAGGACAAATTTATTCCTGATATGTGGTCTAAGACAAAAACATATTTAACATGACCTTCATTTTTTTCCCTTCTTGTCTCAAGGTAATTTGAACAAAATAATGCTGTACAGAAGCTTTTTCTTTTCTTCCCCGATATCATTGAAGGCAGATACTGCTATCCTCATTTTGTTATGTTCCCCTTGAATCTCTCATGGACTAATGTCCTGAGCCAAATCACTTCATGCGATGACAGCTGACTGTTGGAAAATCTCCAGAGAAATATCATAGTGAGGCCAATACTAAATTAGAACTCTCCTTTTGATGTGAATTGAAGCCATTTTTTCTTGGCATATAATACATTTAATATCAGTTACCTTCAAGAAATTGTTCTGCAAATGTCACCTGCATCATTGTTTTAGAAGCTTGGTCAAATGAGCCATTTAAAATTTTAAAAAAGCAACTTTTTCTTTGATCTTAAACACAATGTCAATTCCACATTATTTATTAAAGCAACAATTAAAAAGTTCAATTGGTTATGAAAAATGCTTCCTGCATTGGACAGTAGTCATGAATGTGCATAAATGGAGAGTTCTAAAATCACTAACCATGACAGAATATTGATTTATGATGTAATTACTGGATTCCTATAATCCACACTACCCTCTAAAACCAGCTACTTTAGCTATAATAACTTAAATGATTTTATTTTATTTTTATTTTTTTAAATTAAAAAAGTTTTTTATTGTAGGGGCCGGGAGTTTGGCCTAGTGGTTAAAGTGCTTGCCTAGCATGCATGAAGACCCGGGTTCGATTCCTCGGTACCACATATATAGAAAAAAGCCGGAAGTGATGCTGAGGCTCAAGTGGTAGAGCTCTAGCCTTGAGAAAGTCCAAAGACAGTGCTCAGGCCCTGAGCTCAAGCCCAGGACTGGCAAAAAAAAAAAAGTTTTTTATTGTAATTAATAAAAGGGTTACATGATATTTGCCAGATAGAAGGTGCATTAATTCACATACATTGATACCCTTTCACATGTCTTGGTACCCATTTCCCTCCTCCCCCCTATACCCCCCACCCGTCTTGGTTTTCCCCCCCTTCCCTATCAAATTTCAAATATCCAAATACAAATAAATTCAATATATCAGATAACAAAGTGAGATACTATACCAATATGAGATAACCAAGGGACAGCAAAGGAGATGAGAGACAACCTAGTACATTAAGGACAACAATCATTCATTATAAGGCTTTTGTTTCAATATCCTGGAGGTCCTTTCAATTAGCTTCACATTATATGGCCTTATGTATCAAGATTTTGCTCTATTGCAGATCTCTGCTAGTAGAGCCCTAGGTTTCTACTGATTATGAAGAATGAGGGAAACCATTGAGCCTAAGTTCCTTTGAGTCTGGCTTAATTCACTTAATATGATTTTTTCTAGGTCTTTCCATTTCCTAACAAATGGGGCAATGTCATTCTTTCTGACAGCAGCATAGAATTCCATTGTGTACAAATACCACAACTTGTTGATCCACTCATCAACTGAGGGACAGCTAGGTTGGTTCCTTATCTTTGCTATGGTGAATAGTGCTGCAATGAACATTGTTGTGCTAGTGTATTTAGTATGTCCTTGTTTCTGGATGGTTGGGTAAATGCCAAGTAGTGGGATTGCTGGGTCATAGGGGAGTTCTATGTTTAGCCTTTTGAGGCACTGCCACACTGCTTTTCATAGTGGTTGAACGAGTTTGCACTCCCACCAACAGTGTAGTAGTGATTCCTCCTGGCCACATCCCCTCCAGCATCTGTTGTTATTCGTTTTCCTGATCCTGGCCATTCTAACTGGAGTGAGGTGGAATCTTAGAGTTGTTTTGATTTGCATTTCTTTTATGACCAGAGATGTTGAGCATTTCTTCATGTGTCTATAGGCCATTTTTGTTTCTTCTTCAGAGAAGACTCTCTTTGGCCTATTTTTTAATGGGATGATTGTTACTTTGGAGGTTAGTTTTGGAGTGATTCAATTTTTTGAGCTGTTGATATATTTTTAGATATGAGGGCTTTGTCCGTTGTTCGGTTGGTGAAGATTTTCTCCCACTCGGTAGGCTTCCTAATTAATTTACTAGCTATGTCCTTTGCCATACAAAAGCTCTGCAGTTTAATGCAGTCCCACTTATCCAGACTTTCTCTGATTTGTTGTGATTCTTGGTCCTTATTAAGAAAGTTTCGACCTGTGCCAAGGAGGCCTAGTGTATCTCCTATTCCTTCCCGTAAAGTTTTCAGTGTGTCAGCTTTTACCTCCAGGTCTTTGATCCATTTGGAGTTAATTCTAGTGCAAGGTGACAAAGAAGGATCCAACTTTAGTTTTCTGCAGGTGCTTAACCAGTTCTGCCAGCACAACTTGTTGAAGAGGCTGTCTTTCTTCCATTCTATTTTTTTGGCTCCCTTGTCAAAGATTAGGTGGCCATAGGTCTGTGGTTTAATATCTGGGTCCTCAGTTCTATTCCATTGGTCTTCAGGCCTGTTCCTGTGCCAGTACCAAGCTGTTTTGAGAATTATAGCTCTGTAATAGAGTCTAAAGTTTGGAATTGAAATTCCTCCGGCGCTGTTCTTTCTGCTAAGAAGTGTTTTCTTTCTGCCATGTGTTTCTTTTCTTTTCTTTTCTTTTACTTTTGTCCCATCCTGGGATCAGGCTCAGAGCCTGAGTATTGTCCTTTAGGTTTTTTTTTTCTCAAGGCTAGAACTCTACCACTTGAGCCACAGCACCACTTCTGGATTTTTTCTATGTATGCGGTACCAAGGAATCAAACTTCATGCATGCTAGGCAAGTACTCTACCCCCAGGCCACGCTTCCGGTCCCAAAAGATTTGTTCTTAAATTGCATTACAGTAGTTCACTCCTGTAATCCTAGATAGTGAAGAGGCTGAGATCTGAGGATCGTGATCACAGCCATCTCTGGCAGAAAAGTCCACAAGATACCTATCTCCAATTAACTAGCAAAAGGAAATAAAAGTTGGAAATGGAGCTGTGGCTCAAGTGGTAGAATGCAAGCCTTGAGCACTAAAAGCTCAGGGACAGTGCCCAGACCTTGGGTTCAAACACCAGCCAACACAAAACATAATTATTCACTATATATTCTTATGAGTCAGCCATGAAATTTGTCTAGGTCTTCTATTGGAAAGAATATAAACAATAGAGGTATCTTCAAGTTGAGGATTATTGCTGCACTCTTCATAATACACTAGTGCTGGATTCATCCTGAGGATCAATCAACCCATGAGTGGATAAAGACAATCTAGTTGGTATATGAACATTATTTATTCAGTCATACTGAAATACAAAATTAGGTCACTTGGAGGACAAGACAGATCTGGAGACCATCCTATTCAGTAAATAGCATGCATCCATCCATTTTCAATCACAAGTAGAATCTAAACCTATGACATACAATGACATGGACACCGAAGGATTATTTGTGTGGAATCTTGGGAGAAGGAAAATGAGATGATGAGAGAAGAAGAGTATGAACACATACACCTTGGATGAAAGCATAATTATATCCACAAAGATATTCTATTCACTAAAAGTTTAAGAAGCAGTTATAGGGAAGGGATACTATGAAAGGGTAAAAGATTGGAGGAATAGGGCCCCAGCTCCCCATCTTCCAAACATTCTACCACCATCTCCAAATGGAGGCAAACCAAATCTTGAATCTCTAAGGCTTCCAAGAACATTGCTGGTCTCAACCCTAGGAGGGGAACTCTCCTCTTCATGCAGGAATGTGAAATAAGGTTGCCCATAAGAGTGACCGAAATGAGGCTAGCTGCATAGGCATACTTTCCAAAATCAGGTGTGTTCTTTTGGCAGTCTATTCTGACCAGCAGATTAGAAAGGAGAGCCTGGGCATTGACGATGGGCTGGTTTGCAGGCAAGCCACCAAATTGCTCTCTTGATGTCCCTGTTCCTCAAACTGTAGATGAAGGGGTTCAGCATGGGGGTGACCACGGTATAGCCCAAAGATGTCACCATCACTTTCTTGGGGGTGTGAGAGACAATAGAACTGAAGTAGGCCCCCAGGCCTGTCCCATAAAACATGGTTACCACTGACAGGTGAGAGCCACACGTGGAGAAGGCTTTGTATTTCCCACTGGATGACTGGACTCTCCGAATGGCAGAAATAATTCGAATATAAGAGTACAATATCACTGAAATCGGACCACTACCGAAGAATACACCAAAAACATATAACAATATTTGATTAGTAGATGGATCCTCGCAGGCTAGGTTGAGCAATTCAGAAGGGTCACAGAAAAAGTGACGGATTTCTCCTCTTTTGCAGAAGGTAAGTTGTGACACCAGTAACAAGTGTGCCTGGAACTCCAAAAAACTAATAAAACATGACAGGAGAACCAACAAGCCACAGAGGCGGAGACTCATGATGAGTGAGTAGTGGAGAGGGTGGCAGATGGCCACCAAGCGGTCATAGGCCATCACAGCCAGCAGCACACTGTCCAAGCATCCAGAAAAGAAGAAAAAGGACACCTGGGTCAGGCAGCCAGCGTAGCTGATGGATTTGCTGTGATTCCTCAGGTCCACCAGCATCTTGGGGACAGTGGTGGAGATGAAGCCCAGGTCAGCCAAGGAGAGGATGGAGAGGAAGAAGTACATGGGTTTGTGGAGGTGGGGGTCAGAGGTGATGGCCAGGATGATGAGCAGATTACCCAGCACAGTGATCAGGTACATAGACAGGAGTAACCCAAAGAGGATGGGTTCCACTTCTGGATCATTAGACAGTCCCAGGAGCAGGAATTTCAAGATGGCGGTTTCATTCTGTGCCTCCATATTTCCTGGATACCTAGTGTGAGGGAAGAGATGGATGGAATAAATGCAGTAGGGTAGGGGTCACATGTTTAAAGCTCTATCTTTTGGATTCCAGTAATTTGGGATGATGATTCAGACTTCAAGTCTGAATCTTCCAGTGTGATGCACATTAAACTTAAGCAGTATAAATAGCTTGGGAAAGGTGTAAATGTTTCTCTGCAGAGCATTATACATTCAGAGCAGAATCTATACCTTTGGTTTGGTTTTGTGGATCCTTTAAGAAATCGAACAGAAATTGACTTATAAAATGGTTAATTCCTCTGCACAACATCTTAATAACAAGATTAAAAAAAAAGAAATAGGGAAGTGGTGCTGTGGTACAATGGGTAGGGCGGTAGCCTTGAGCTGAAGAGCTCAGGGACAACACCCAGGCCCAGAGTTCAAGCCCCAAGATGAACAAAAAAGTATAAGAAAAGGAAATAGGGAAAGAAATGGAACGCAGAGCTTGGATGCCATTTAATAGTAGTGTACTTTCCTAGCAACCTTGAGGTCCTAGATTGAATGTCTCATCAAGAAGGAAAGAAAGAGTGGAGGGAGGGAGGAAAGGACTGAAGATGTGTGTGTGTGTTTGTGTGTGTGTGTGTGTGTGTGTGTGTGTGTTGTGTGCTGGTGCTAGGACTTGAACTGAGGGCCTTGTTCTTGCCTGACTTTTTCATTCAAGTCTGGCCCTGCACCACTTGAGCTATAGGTCTTTGTTGTTCTTTGTTAGTTTCTTGGGAATAAGAATATCATAGAGTTTGCTTCTGGGCTGGCTTTGAATCACAATCCTCACTCAGATCTCAGCCTTCTGAGTAGCTAGGATTATAGGTGTGAGCAACTGGCTTCCTGGCTATCACTTTGGTTTTTTTTTGTTTTTTTTTTTATTTATTTTTTATTGTAATTAGTAAAAGGGTTACATGATATTTGCCAGATTGAAGGTGCATTAATTCACATACATTGATACCCTTTCATATGTCTTGGTACCCATTTTCCTCCCCCATCACACCCCCCACCTGTCTTGGTTTTCCCCCTTCCCTATCAAATTTCAAATATCCAAATACAAATACATTCAATATATCAGATAACAAAGTGAGATACTATACCAATATGAGATAACCAAGGGACAGCAAAGGAGATGAGAGACAACATAGTACATTAAGGACAACAATCATTCATTATATGGCTTTTGTTTCAATATCCTGGAGGTCCTGTCAATTAGCTTCACATTATTTGGCCTTATGTATCAAGATTTTGCTCTATTGCAGATCTCTGCTAGTAGAGCCCAAGGTTTCTACTGATTATGAAGAATGAGGGAAACCATTGAGCCTACGTTCCTTTGAGTCTGGCTTACTTCATTTAATATGATTTTTTCTAAATCTTTCCATTTCCTAACAAATGGGGCGATGTCATTCTTTCTGACAGTAGCGTAGAATTCCACTGTGTACAAATACCACAACTTGTTGATCCACTCATCAACTGAGGGACATCTAGGTTGGTTCCTTATCTTTGCTATGGTGAATAGTGCTGCAATGAACATTGTTGTGCTAGTGTATTTAGTATGTCCTTGTTTCTGGATGGTTGGGTAAATGCCAAGTAGTGGGATTGCTGGGTCATAGGGGAGTTCTATGTTTAGCCTTTTGAGGCACTGCCTCAAAAGGTATTCTTTAAAAAGGTATTCTTTAAAAAGAGCTTGCAACACCCTAAATACTTTTTTCAAAAATCTTTTTTTGCCAGTCCTGAGCCTTGAACTCAGGGATTGGACACTGTCCCTGGCCTTTCTCAAGGCTAGAGCACTTCCACTTGAGCCATGGCACCACTTTTGGTGTTTTCTAGTATGTAGTACTGAGGAATCGAACCTGGGTCTTCGTGCATGCTAGGCAAGCACTCTACCACACTGCCACATCCCAGGCCGCTTTTTATTTTTGTTTTATTAATATGGTATATTGTTGTAGAGGTGATGTACAGCGGGGTTACAAATGCACATGGCAGGTGGCAAGTAGATTTCCTTTCACACACTGTCTTCTGTCCCCTCATTCTCTCACAGTCCCTTTCTCCCATCTGTATCCACAAGCTGTATATTTAATTTTCATCAGTGTTCAGCGAGCTCCATTGCTGCATTATTTTCCTCCCTTTTCCCTCAAGTTCTCTATCTTCCCACCAACCCTTCCAAAGGTGTACTCAAGAATACACCATACGTAAATAAAGAAGAGAGAGTCATCAGACAGAGTTTGGCCTAGTTCTAGAGTACTTGCCTAGCATGCACAAAGGCTTGGATTCAATTACTTTGTACCACATACATGGAAAAAGTCGGTAGTGGTGCTGTGGCTCAGGTGGTAGAACTCTAGCCTTGAGAAAGGCCAGGGAAAGTGCCCAGGCCCTGGGTTCAAGCCCCAGGACTAGAGAAACAACAACAAAAGAAGAACTCTCACCATTGCCTATGGGAGTAGATTTAATTTCTACAGTTTTTTCAATTGATGGCAACACTCTTAAGAAAATATTTGCACCTCCTACTTTTCAAACGAATCCGTGAAATATATTTGCAACAGATAAAGCAGTTTTGGTTGCAAGGTCTGAAACATTCTCTGCTATTATTAATTTTCTACATTGATTTTTTTCCAAGAGGAAAGAAAACCTTACTCTATCTAATATATGACCATCTTGCCCAGTTCAACAATCAAAACTGTCTCTCAAGTCTTGTCTCAGAGACAGCTACACAGTATTTTTTGTTGGCTGTGGGGCTCAAACTCAGGGCCTGGGTGCGTCCCTGAACCTCTTTGTGCTCAAGGATAACACTCTACCCCTTGAACTACAGCACCACTTCCAGTTTTTGAGTGGTGTAATTGGAGACAAGAGTCTCATGGAGACTTTTCTGCCCTGGCTGGCTTTGATAACTGATCCTCAGTTATCAGCCTCATTAATAGCTAGGATTAGAGGCATGAACCAATAGCATCTAGCCCTACACAGAAATTTACAATTTGCATATAAAATAGAGTAGCATACATTTTTTTTCTGAGAAACACACAGTTCCTAGATGTTGTATGATATGAGAATGGAATTTACAACATTATGTCATGTTACTTTCTCAAGATAGGGTCTCACTATGGAGCCAGCAAAGCCTAGAATATGCCATACATTCTAGGCTGAACTCAGAATCTCCTCCTTAGTTTCTGGTGTATCTGACTTTGATCAACATATATGAGATTTTTTTTCTACGACCTTGAACTCCTGGGCTCAATTATTCTTCTGTATCTAAGTTGTTGGGCAGTAGAGGTATGTGTTGCCTCACCTGGACTGAACCACTGTTGAAGGTGGAAGTATACTGGTGAAAGGCAATCCTGAGAACAGCTTAAATGCTCTTTGGTTTGATTATACTATTGAGGGATCAGAGGTCATGGTGCTTATGGGTGGTTCTATATGAAAGTGTGAAAGATCTTATGATCAGACACACTTACATTCTTCATTCCCCCTCTTTTTAAATATATGATGACTTGCCAGACACTGGTGGCTCATGCCTTTCATCCTAGCTACTCAGAGACTGAGGTCTGAGGATTGTGGTTAAAACCAGTATGGGCAGGAAAGATAATGAGACTCTTTTCTCCACTTAACCACTAAAAAGCCAGGCATGGAGTGGTAGCTCAAGAGATAGATTGCTAGCTTTGAGTAACCTAGCTTAGAGACAGCATCTAGGTCCTGAGTTCAAGCCCCAGAACTGGTACACACACACACACACATACACACACACACCACAAATTATTCACACAATTTTTTACACTTGTAGATTATCAAATGGGAAATATGTGGTGTTATAAGAAATCTGTGTTAAAGATATTAGTTATTTCTGGGTACTAATCTGGTGGAATCAAGGCACAGGTAAGTGAAGGCACAGTTCACTGATGCACAAATCGCATATGCTCTGTTTTTTCAGATCAAGGAAGCATTCGCTCAATATTTGGGAATATTGGGGGTGGGGATTTTGGAAGACAGAGTCTCAGTATATAACTGCATTTGTGACTTGTGGGTGCTTGTTTTCTTTTTTTTTTTTGGTCTTGGTCTTGAGAATGTGTTCTACTTTTTATCTCAGGTTGGCTTGGAACAGAGTCCGTATACTCCTAGCCAAAAGCGAAGCTTAAGCTCAAGTGGGAGAGTGCTACCTTTCAGCAAAGAGACCTCAGGTACAACATCTAGGCCATGAGTTCAGCATTGTCCCAGGACCAGCACACATGCACTCTCTGTCTCTGTCTCTGTCTCACTCTCTCTCTCTCTCTCTCAAACTTGTTACACTTCTAAAAATTAACATGATAATGTAAATTGACCTTTTTTATTATAGAGAGAAGAAAGTGTAATCATACAGTTAAAAAGGCAACAAGCTCCATTCAAACACATAAAACAAACAAAAACTACCTTAACTCAGACTCTGGGTCCTTGTAATTTTCTAGGAATGTGACTTATATAGCATGGTTATCACCTTCAAATCATTATCATCAACACCATCATCTCCCTCATCTTCATGACTACGTCAGGGCTTTGGGGACAATGTAGAGGTACCTTTTTCTTGCTTTGGTAAAATAGATTGCCTACATAGCCAAGGCATAGTAGGGCAGGAATGCCTGCCTTCACATCAATGAAGACACAAAATTTCCTAAGCCTAGGAGTTGAATTGTATGTCCTGATACCCTCACATCTGAGTACCCGGGCATCTTGTTGGTCCTGATGAGGAAAAGCCAGGATTGCCTCTGACTGTGTGCATCCAGACTGGACTTACTGAGATGTGGTTTGTCCTGCTGCAGCCATGACGTTCCCTTGTTTCATCTGTGATGGTAGTTCAGGCTCTGTTCTCAGAGGTGGCTCGAAGAGAGAATGGCTCGGGCGCCTTCTCAAGCAGATCACCCTGGAGACATAGAAACAGATTAGTCTAGGTTCTTACTTGCAATCTTTAGGGCAGGAGGGTAGAATGGGCCATTTCTAATTTTCTGACCTTGTGGCTCAATGCACAGAACACAATTAGTCCAATTATTAGACCAATTAGTCTCTGTTTCCCTAGTGTCCATGGCTCTGAGAGTCAGAATGAAGAAAGTCAAGGAGAAACATTAATTACTAGGAAATGTCTATTTTTTGTTTTATTTTAATGCAGTGATTTTATTACTTATAGAAGTGCTATATAATGGAAAGACATATTTCACTGATTAAATTTTCTAAAAAAGTTTATTTTAATGTTGATATACAGAGGAGTTACAGTTAGGTAATGAGTACATCTTTTTTCTCCAGGATTTTACCCTTCCAATCCCCTCTCACCCAGACCACCCCCCATTGAATTGTATTATTAGTCCATTCTCAACACAGTGAGTGTCACTGCTGAATTAGTTCATCCTTTGTCCGACCATTTCTGTGTTCCACCCTTTCCCTTCTCCAAATCAGGTAAACTTACACGCAGATCAAGAGGTACAGAAATCAAAAACAGCAACAAAAGGTTGGGTTTTTTTGTTTTGTTTTGTTTTTTGTTTGTTTGTTTTTTTCTGCCATTTGTGGGCTTGAGCTCAGGGCCTGAGCACTGTCCTTGGACTTTCTCAAGGCTAGAGCTCTACCACTTGAGCCTCAGGACCACTCTGGCTTTTTCTATATATGTGGTACCAAGGAATGGAACCCGGGTCTTTGTGCATGCTAGGCAAGCACTTTTACCACTAGTCCAAACTCTCGGCCAAAAAGGGGAAATTTTTTAAGCATCATTTTACATGATCATATGCAAATAGCTATTGAGCCCTTGTGATCCCCTCCTAAGAATATCGTCCTTGGGTCTCACTGTGTGAATGTTCAGAGTCCTGTTTGATTGGTCATATCCAAGTGTAACTTTTGGAAAAGCACATTTTAAAATCAAGTAAAAAGTGGTAGCAATTTATGGCAGCTTTTTCATGTGTTTTTTATTGTAATTAATAGAAGGGTTACATTGTATTCAGCAGATAGAAGGTGCATTACTTCACAAACATTGATACCCTTTCTCATGTCTTGGTTCCCATTTCCCTCCCCCACCTTGCCTCTTGCTGGGATTAGGGGCAGAGTCAACCCAGGATTTGAATTCCTGTAGAAAGAGCAATTAGGGAGTAACTGCTGGCCCCGACCCCTCAGAGTCTGACCTTGTACCTGCCCCCAACTTCCCCACAGGCAGGGGAGACCCAGAGATTGGGGTCTCCCTGGATTCTTCAGTAGGGCCTCACAGGTGTTCTAAAGTCCCCTAGAGCTGAGGTGTCCCCGGGCCAATTTGGGCCAAGTTGGTGAGGACCTCGCTGTGCCTCACTGCCTTCCATTTTATAAATTGTCCTCCTTTCCCTCGGTCCCTCCAACTCGCCCCCTCCCATCCCTAGGTGCATGTCCAGGGAGCACCAATGCTGCATTGTTCACCACCCTTTTCCCCTTATGTGCTACATCCCCTCGGATCTCCCAAAGATGTGCAGAGGAGCCAACCCAGCCCAAAGAAAAGAGAACAAGAAGTACCAAGGAAAGAAAAGATAGAAAAGAAAAGAGAATGTCCCCACTATCTCCCCTACTCATCTCATGCTGAGATCGTTGATCTCATTTCATCAAAGCACACAATTGTCATCATAAGACCACAGCTTTTAAAATTAAAAGAAATGTTTATTCTCTCATTCTATTAAGCCAGTATAACCCTCATCCCCAAACCAGACAGAGATTCATCAAAGAAAGAGAATTACAGACCTATTTCTTTGATGAACATCAATGCAAAACTTCTCAACAGAATACTGGCCAAGCATCCTCAACAACTCATCAAAAAAATTATACACTATGATCAAACAGGATTCATCACGGGGAGGCAAAGCTGGTTCAAAACGCAAATCAATTAATATAATTCAACACATCAACAGGAGCAGGGACAAAATAACATGATTGTCTCAATAGATGTAGAAAAGGTTTTGACAAGATCCAACACCCTTTTATGTTAAAAGCTCTGCAGAAACTAGGAATCCATGGAACATTCCTCAATATAATAAAGGCTGTGTATGACAAACCCACAGCTAGTATTATACTTCATGGCGAAAAGCTAAAGCCATTCCATCTAAAATCAGGAATGAGACAAGGATGTCCACTCTCTCCACTCCTCTTTAACATAGTCTTAGAATTTCTAGCCAGTGCAATAAGGCAAGAAGCAAGTATAAATTGGATCCAAATAGGGAAAGAGAAAGTAAAACATTCCCTCTTTGCAGATGACATGATCCTGTATATAAAGAATCATATAGACTCCACTCCAAAGCTCCTTGAGCTGATTCAAAACTTTGGAAGGGTAGCAGGCTATAAAATTAACCCTCAAAAATGAACTGCCTTCCTCTATGCCAACAGTGATAGGAATACGGCAACAATCAGGAAAGCAACTCCTTTTGCAATAGCCTCAAAGAAAATCAAGTACCTAGGAATTATCTTAACTAAGAATGTAAAGGACCTTTTTGAGGAAAACTTTAAAATCCTGAAAAAGGAAATTAAAGCAGAATTAAGGAAATGGAAAAACCTTTCAGGCTCCTGGATTTGAAGAATCAATATCGTGAAAATGACAATCTTGCCAACAGCTATCTACAAATTCAATGCAATACCCATCAATATTCCAGTATCTTTCTTTAAAGAAATAGGAGCGGCAATTCAAAATTTCATATGGAATAATAAAAGACCCCATATAGCAAAAACACTTCTTAGCAGAAAGAACAGTGCAGGCGGGATATCAATACCAAACTTTAGACTGTATTACAGAGCTATAATTATCAAAACAGCTTGGTACTGGCACAAGAACAGGCTTGAAGACCAATGGAATACAACTGAAGACCCAGATATTTAACCACAGACCTATGGCCACCTAATCTTTGACATGGGAGCCAAAAAAAAAGAATGGAAGAATGATAGCCTCTTCAACAAGTGGTGCTGGCAAAACTAGTTAAGCACCTGCAGAAAACTAAAGTTGGATCCTTCTTTGTCACCCTGCAGTAGAATTAACTCCAAATGGATCAAAGATCTTGAGGTAAAAGCCAACACACTGAAAACTTTACAAGAAGGAATAGGAGATACACTAGGCCTCTTGGCACAGGTCGATACTTTCTCAATAAGGATCAAGAATCACAACAAAGAAAATAGAACAAGAAGTATCCAGGAAAGAAAAGATAGAAAACAATGTCCCCACTATCACTCTTAATCTTCTCATGCTGAGATCGGTGATCTGATTTCATCAAAGCTCACAATTGTCATCATAAGACCACAGCTTTTATACTAAAAATAAATGTTTATTCTCACTCTAAACACTTAAAATCAAATTACGCTTTTTAAATAAAATATCATGACCAGGGGAAAAGTAATGCGAGAAGGATGTACAGCCCAGAGGGAAATTTTATTGATTGCCTTTATTCATTACCATTAAACTTTATCAAATTTAAAATGAAAGTAAATGAGTATAATAAATGGTACCAGAATATATTAGGGAATGATAATAAACCTATAGGTTCCTATGACATTGCCATTTCATTTACCAAAAAATTCTATATACAATACTGAGAATTCAAATCTGGCTGCATTCATTCCATTTCTTTTTATTTCTTTTTTTATTGTGATAAATAGAAGGGCTACATTATATTCACCAGATACAAGGTGAATAACTTTACAACATTGATACCCTTTCTCATGACATGGTCCCCATTTTCTCCCACCCTTCCCCCATCTTGATTTTCCCCCTTCCGTATTCAATTTCAAATAACCAATTAAGCACCTATAAAATATATCAGATAACAAGGTGAAATACTGAAATAATATGAGATCACCAAAATAGATGAGAGTAACATAGAACATAAAGGACAACAATCACTCATTATATGGCTTTTGTTTCCTTATGCTGGTCGTCCTGTCAGTTAGTGTCATACTATTTGGCCTTATGTATCTAGATTTTGTTCTATTGTGAATGTATGCTAGGAGAGCCCAAGGTTTCTACTTATTATCACAAATGAGTGAGACTATTGGGCCCATGTTCCTTTGAGTTTGACTTACTTCAGTTAATATAAATTTTTCTAAGTTTTATTTCTGTTTTAAAATTTTTATTGTCTGGATAATGTATAGAGGTGTTTAGTTACATTTGTCAGGTGGTAGATCTATTACTTCTTGCACATTGATACCTTTTCTTATGTTTTTGTCACTGTTTCCCTCCTCTGCCACATTCATTCGATTTCTATCAGCTGGGTCATATGATATGGAATTATATTAAGTTCCTGGTACTTTGGGGTAAACTTCAATGTAAAGATCACATTTGATTATAATTCAAATTTAATTTTAAGTTGTATTAAGTTCCCATTTTTTCCGTATGCAAAGACCGTATTTGGTCCTAAGTCCAGTTGAATGCTCAATATGCATCATCAGAGGAAAGGAACAGTAAAGTACAAAGATATTGTTTGGAGGGGCTGGGGGTTTGGCCCATGAAGACCTGGGTTCCATTCCTTGGTACCACATACATGGACAAAATGTCAGAAGTGTTGCTGTGGTTCAAGTGGTAGAACTCTGTCCTTGAGAAAACCCCAGGACAGTGCTTAGAACGTGAGCTCAAGCCAAGAAAAAGAAAAGGGATATTATTTGGGGACCACTTCCTAAACTGTATCTTGAAGATCTCCATGCAAGTTTGGAGCAATGGCCACTATGGTGGACCAAACAATTTAAAATATCTGCAATCATGCCTGCCCCTGGAGACTCTCATCAGTTCATTAGTAAACAGAGACCATGCTATCTCATGTAGGGTCCTTGAAGCCTACATGATCTGATATTATCAAGTGCTAGTGCACAATAATTATGTTATTATTAATTATCACTAATATCATTATCAGTCTTATTAATTAGAAGTGTATTATTTTAATAACTATTACATATCATTATTATATATTACAGTATTATGATTAATATTTTATTAGTGTTTATTAGTATTGATATCATTATTTTCTCACTATAATGGAGATATTACATCTTTCTCTTTGAGAAACCTATCAAGGAACCCTGATAATTTTGGAAATGATTAAAAAAAACAAGCTGAACTGATAGAAAGAAGACCTTGTAAGGACAGAAGGACAGATTTTTGGAGAAGACCCTGGTCATTATTTGAGTATAAAAATTCAATCTTAGCTGGGTGTGGTGGCTCATACCTATAATCCTAGCTACTCAGGAAGCTGGGATGTGAGGATCTTGGTAAAAAGCCAGCCCGGGCAATACAAAGATCTCTAATTAATCACTAGAAAATAGGAAGTGGGGCTGTGGCTCAAGGGTAGGATAGTAACCTTGAGTTGAATAGCTCAGGGACAGCGCCCAAGCCCAGAGGTGGGGCGGTAACCTTGAGCTGAAGAGCTCAGGGACAGTACCCAGGCCAGAGTTTAAGGTCCATGACCCCTTTCTCCCCCCAAAATTCAATCATGTTGAGATTTTCTAAGAAATACAGCCCAACGTGTACTTATCTATATTATCAACTGAATTGAGTCTTCACACAGGAACTTGACATTAAAAATAAATCTATGAAGTGGCGCTGTGGCTCAAGGGGGTAGGGCGGAGGGTCTTGAGCTGAAGAGCTCAAGGACCGTGTCCAGGCCCAGAGTTTAAGTCCCATGACCGACACACACACACACACACACACACACACACACACACACACACACACACACCAATCTAAGCTCTAGCCACCATTAACATTTTTCTTTTTTGGACACAGATTCATGAAATTTTTTAAAGAAAGAACCCACCATGCAGTTTCTGCCTTACTTGGTTTAGAAGAACAAAACAGATGGTGTAGTCTGAGCTCACACAGGAAACGTTACTCAACAAGGCAGGTAATATCGGAAAACAGATTGAAATTATAAACGGGACTGTAATATATTATCATTGGATTTCGCCATTTTGCGAGTGGGGAACTTGGTGATGAACCATTCCAGGTCTTTGGGCTCATTGGTATGTCTACATTTTCATTACTTTTTGAAACCAAAGTGTTGATACAATCACAGAGAAAGCTTCCCAAGGAGGAGCCGCTTCAAGGCATCCTTTATCTCTCTGTTCCTCAAACTATAGATGAAGGGGTTCAGCATTTGAGGGACCACAACATACATCATCGAGGCCACCATATTTTTAGTGGAAGAATTAGCCATCTCTGAGCTCATATACAACCCACAAGCTGTCCCATAGAATAAGGAGACCACAGAGAGATGAGCCCCACAGGTAGAAATGGCTTTGTGTCTTCCCTTCACGGTGGGTATCCTCAAAACAGAAGACACAATCAGGGTGTAAGAGAAAATAATCCCCAAGAGGGGAACACCAGCAAAGGCACTAGTTGCCACGTAGGCAAGAATGGTATTGATAGAAGTGTCAGAACAGGCCTTGTTCATGATCTGGATGAGCTCGCAGAAGAAGTGGGGTAGTTCAAGGTCGGTGCAGAAGGACAATCTCAGCAGCATGAGGCTGTGGAGCAAAGCGTTCATGGAAATAACAAGCAGGGAAAGTATAACCAGCAGGACACAGAGGTGGGGATGCATGATGGCTGTGTACCTCAGAGGGTGACAGATGGCCACATAGCGGTCATAGGCCATCATTGTAAGGAGACAACTTTCTAACCCACCAAAAAGCAAGACAAAGCAGACTTGGGCAAGGCACCCAGCAGAGGAGATGCTGTGGTCCTGGGCCTGAATGTTCACCAGCACCTTTGGGATGGTAGTGGTGCTGGTGCAGACGTCAATGAAGGAGAGACTGGACAGGAAGAAGTACATGGGGGTGTGGAGGTGGGGGTCAGAGCTGACGGCCAGGATGATGAGCAGATTCCCCAGCACGGTGATCAGGTACATGGACAGGAAGAGGCTGAAGAGGAGGGGCTGGAGTTCTGGGTCATCTGTGAGTCCCACAAGGAAGAATCTAGCTATCGCTGTTTGGTTTATGACTTCCATGCTCCCTCTGGAAATTACTGGAATAGATGAAGTGAAACGTGGGAGTCACACATGCTACTTGGAGGGCAGAGATCAAGAGGATCACAATATCTATGAGACTCTTATCACCAATTAACCACCCCAAAACCCAAGAGTGGAGCTGTGATTCCAGTCCTACACTGCCAGCCTTGAGCAAAAAAGCTAAGACACCATACCTATGCCTTAAGTTCAAACCCCAGGAACAGCACAAAAAAGAAAAACGAAGGCTGGATTAATGTCTTACAGGAAAAATAAGTTTTGTGCTCTTGGAGAATCAGCCAGCAGAGTGAGAGTGGGTAAACACTAATGTCAGTACCAAGAGATTTTTGTCTACACACAGTAGACAGGAGGGCTGGTGATTAGAGTGTAGGCATTAATTCCCACAACCCCTGCCCCATTTCCAAAGCATTGATCAGGGCCAGGGCACCAACCTGGCTGCCTCCACGCCTGGCCTCTCGCCTGGATGTAGAGGACAGGAGCTCTTTCTGTCCTCAGGGCAGGGCAACACAGGGTCAGAGGCATCCGAGTCCTGCTCAGAACGGCTCCTGGCCTGGCTTGGGGCTCAGGCTTTGATTCCTGTCTTGCCAGGGCTGTGAAGGGACACGGCAGCTCCTCAACCCCTGTAGCCCTCCTGTTCAATATCCAAAGCTCCTCATTACACAGCTATTGTACTGTCACTCGAGTCCCAGGAGAGCATGTCCTGGAAGACTCTGAGCCCAGCGGGGAGGAGGTGAATATGTTGGATGCTCTGAGCTCTGAGTCCAAGCATGTGACATCCACACCTATATGTTGCCTCTGCCCAACTGCCTTTTCCTATCTTGAGCGCACTGTATGTGTTGCTTGCCCAGCTGGCCCTGAACTATGTACTCCATGCAGCTTTGACTCACATACACCCACCATGTGTTGAGATTTAAATTTTGTGCCACTGATATGCAAGAAACTATGTTTGCCGTCTTTGAGAAATTCTAATATTTATTTTTTTGAAGGTGGAAATGGTAAACAGGGCTGGGAATAGACTGATAACTAATTGTACTAACCTTGCCTATGACTTGTTAGATGAATGAATAACTTACCTTCAAATCAGTCAGTGTCATTTATGGGTGCTGGTTGGCTTGTGCTTCTAATCCTAGCTACTCAGGAGGTAGAGATCTAAGGATTGCAGATCAAAATCAGCCAAGGCAGGAAAATCTCCAAAGCTCTTCTCCAAATCAGCCAAGAGCCAGCAATGGAGCTCTGGCTCTAGTTGTAGAATGTGAGCCTTGAAAGTAAGGGGTGGTGTTTAGGTCCTGATTCATGGCCCTTGAATGCACACAGGCATACATACAGTAAGTAACATGAATTGAACAGCACAGATTTGGCTGGTGAAGGGTGAAGGTGAATTTTGTGTTAAAGAAATCAGGTCAAATTCCTCTTGCACTGAACATGGAGGAAAATAAAGAAACTTTGGGAAGAGTACTTTGTATTCAAAGATCTTAAGAGTTTGTGCTCAAGAGAAGAGATGGGATCGTATATGTCACAGAGGATGCAAAGTTTAGGGCTTGAACTCAGCGCCTGGGCACTGTGCCTTGCTTCTTTTGCTGAACGCTAGTTTTCTACCTTTTGAGCCACAGCACCAGTTCTCTTTATATGGTGCCATTTCTCTTTATATGGTGCTGAGGACTCAAACTCAGGGCTTCATGCATGCTAGGCAAGAGCTCTACCACAAAACCACATTTCCAGCCTCAGAAATGGTTTTCATTGATAGTAATGCATATACCAGGTACATTGCATGCTGTTAAAAATAATCAGATGGAAAGCTGAGCATGGATAGGAGGAGAGAATTTCCAGAACAATCACATTAGCATGGTAAAAGTGCATGCAATCTATGCACAAGAAGGATTAGACTTGCATGCATTCTCAATGCCAAACTATGACTTGTCAAGAGAAAAGAGGAGAAATTGTCTTGGTTTCCATAGATATTGTAAATTGTACTCTATAGGTACGTAGACAGAGCTCTATTTTTTAATGAAAATTTAACCAGCAACTTGCACTGTATGAATTTTAAGATTAAACAAGCTTGTCCAAAAAAAATACACTAAGGGAACGTTTTGCTATTCATCTTGGAGACTGATGCTAAAATCTGAAAAGGTGATCCAAACAACGACATGGAAAAAATCAACTGGGAAAAAAACAAGAAGGGCTTGGCACAGTGGTTCATGCCTGTTAACCCTAGCTACTCAGGAGGCTGAGCTCTGAGGAACAAGGTTCAAAGTTAGTCCAGGCACAAAAGGGCCTGAGTCTCTTGTCACCAATTAACCTCCAGAAAATAGGAAGTGAGGCTTGGTTCAAGGGTAGGATAGTAGCCTTGAGCTGAAGAGCTCAGGGACAGTGCCCAGGCTGAGTTCAAGCCCAATGACACATGGAAAAAATAAAAGCAAGAAGGGAGGAAGAAAGGAAAAAAACAGGGACTATAACACACAAGTGAGGCTGATGCTGAATGAGAAGTGACAAAAAAAGGGAGAGCCAAGGAAGAGAATTAAAGAAATAAAATGTGGAGGGAGGAATAGAAAGTGAAGGAAAGAATTGAATACAAGAGTTATGAAGGCAGAGGAGGAGGAGGAGGAGGAGGCAAAGAGGAGGTCAAATAAGGTGAAGAACATAGTATTTATATACTGAGTTCCTGCATGGCATCCTAATGTTTTCCTGTCTACTAACCTTTTTTAGAAGCCCACCTTCGAGGGAGGACACACATGGAGCATTCCAGGAGATAGCCATATGTCACAGAAACTGCCTATCATCCTTCCCGCTCCTGGTGCTATGGAGGTGGGGGACTTCCTCTAAGCTGGGCCTTGGTGGTAGGGTGTCCAGATCCTGTTTTCACATAGTTGCAGATCCAGTAAAGGCACAAGAGGGCAGTAATAGTCTCAGGCATCTCAATTACTCCTCCTCCTCCTCCTACAACTGTGCTGGTTCTGGAGCTTGTTCTCTGGAAGGACCTGCGCATTTTCCCTGAGCTATAATTTTTTTTTACTACTACATGAGCCACATATCCACTTCTGATTTTTTGGTAGGTCATTGGAGATAAGAGTGTTATAGACTTTCATGACCAGTCTTAAACTAGTGACTCAGATATGGAGTAACTGGGATTATAAGTGGGATCTACTGGCACTTAGCTAAGTTTTATTTATCTACTTATTTATTATTCAGCCTCAGTTTCCCCCTTGAATTGGCCATTACTGAAGACACAAGAGTTAAACACCAACTTTCATCTGGGATGAAAGGGATGGAAAACAGGGGTGATCCAATTTCTGAACGTCCTAAAATGTGAAGTCTAACCCTTCTGTACCAAAAGACAAAGGAAAAAGTTGAAGAAATGTACTAGAATTTTTTTCATATATTTTTACTTGTAATTATTACAGGGATTATATTATATTCACCAGATGGAAGGTGCATTACTTCACAAACAAAAGAATGCTTAGTGTAGTAGAATATAATCCTATCTCTACAGAAAGCAGAACTAGGAAGATGATTCTTCATGTCCCATCCTAGAAGATAGCAAGGAATTTTCTTTTTTAAATTTTATTTTATTGTCAGGGTGGTATATAGAGGGATACAGTTACATTTGTAAGGTAGTGAGTACAGTACTTCTGGAACATTGTCACCCCTTCCCATCATTTTCTCCTACTTAGCCTCCTCCAAATCCCTCCCAGTTGTAAAGTTCATTTCTAGTATATTGTCATGTGAATATCGCTGTTACACTGGTTCTCCCTTTGCTCTTTGTTTCATCATATTGTTTTTCCCCTGCCCTTGCATGATTCATAAATATTTAAAACCCACCAGATACCAAAGTCAGATACAACAACATGGGATAAACTACAATGGAAAAGGAAAAAAAAACAACAACAGAAAACCAAAAACAAAGTAAGAAAATAACTTCACCTAGTACATTGAAAACAACATCTGCAAAAATAGACTTCTTTTTTCCCTATCCTGGAGTTCATTTGCCTTAGTCTCATCCTATATGATCATATGCACATAACTATAGCACTCCTCTACTAGGAGAATCCTAGATGTATACTTATTATTATAAACGAAGGAAACCATGGAGTCTATGTTTGTTTGGGTTTGGTATACTCCACTTAATATGATCTTTCCAAGTCTTTCCATTTCCTTTTGAATGGGGCAATGGCATTCTTTCTGATGGCAGCATAGAATTTCATTGTGTGTAAGTATCACATTTTCTTGATCCACTCATCTACTGAGAGATATCTGAGTTGGTTCCATATCTTAGCTATGGTGAATAGCGCTGCAATGAACATGGTTGTGCTGGTAGCTTTAGACCTTGTTTATGAACATTTGGGTAAGTGCCCAGGAGTGGAATTGCTGGGTCATAGTAGAGCTCTTGTTTAGTCTTTTGAGGTATCACCACACTGCTTTGCGGAGTGGTTGAACAAGTTTGCACTCCTACCAACAGTGTTGTAGCATTTCCTTTCTGTCACATCCCCATCAGCATCTGTTGTTATTACAGTTCTTGATAATATTCATTCTAACTGGAGTGAGGTGGAATCTTAAAGTTGTTTTCATTTCCAGTTCTGTTATTATTAGAGATGTCAAGCATTTCTTCATGTGTCTATAGGCCACTCTTATTTCCTCTTCAGAGAAGTCTCTCTTTAAATTGTTCTTTTTTTCTGTCCTGGATACTGACTACTGTCCTTGGGAAGTGACATTCATTTTTTATAACTAAGGCAATACACATGTACAGTTATAGCCACAGTTGCCTGAAAATGGGCTATCATAGCCTACGCTTGAGGAGGAAATGAAGAGAGGTACCTGGATGAAGAACTTGGCTCTCTGAGCACATTTGACCATCTTCAGTCCCACAAGTCACAAAATACCTTCCTTCCTTAAGCATACCTGCAGTTATTGCTCTGTGGATCATTTACTTGGTAATGTTTGTAAGACAGTACACTGAGACTTTTTTTTGTATATTTTTATTGTGAATAATAGACGGGATACATTATATTTGCCAAATAGATGATTCATTAATTCACATACATTGATACCCTTTTTCATGTGTTGGTCCACATTTCCCTCCCTCCAACCCCCACCCCTCATCTTGTTTTCCCCCCTTCTCTATCCAATTTCAAATAACAAAATACAAATATATCCAATATATAAGATAACAAAGTGAGATAATGTAACAATATGAGATAAACAAGGGACAGCAAAAGAGATGAGAGATAACATAGTACATTAAGGACAACAATTGCTTTTTATATCGCTTATGATTCTATATCCTAGAGGTCCTTTCATTTAGCATTATACTATATGGCCTTATGTATCTAGTTTTTGCTCTATTGCAAATCTGTGCTAGGAGAGACCAAGGTTTCTACTGATTATTACAAATGAGGGAAACCATTGAGCCTATGTTCCTTTGAGTCTGGCTTACTTCACTTAATATGATCTTTCTAAGTCTTTCCATTTCCTAACAAATGGGTTGATTTCATTCTCTCTGACAGCCGCATAGAATTCCACTGTGTATAAATTTTCCTCTGAGTACTGCCTTTGCCGTGTCCCAAAGGAGCTGGTATTTGTGTGCTCCTTATTGTTAAATATCATAAACTGTTGGATTTCTGTTCTGATCTCCTCGATGACCCATTGGTGATTCAATAATGTGGTGTTCAATCTCCATGAGATACAGGGTTTTCTTTGGTAGAGTTGGGTGTTCAGTTCCAATTTGATGCCTTTGTGGTCAGAGAGCGTGCAGGGAATAATTTCAGTGTTTTTGAATCTGTCCAGGTTTGTTTTATGGCCTAAGATGTAGTCTATTTTGGAAAATGTTCCATATGCTGCTGAAAAAAACATATATTGTGTTGTTTTTGGGTGGAATATTCTGCAGATGTCTGTTAGATCTAGTTGACTATATAGTTGTTGAATTCTAAGGTTTCTCTGTTGTGTTTTTGCCTTGTGGATCTGTCCATCGTGGTGTGTTAAAGTCACCAAGAATCATTGTGTTTCCCTCTATGTATGGTTTCAGTGAAAGTAAAGTTTGCTTGATAAAATTCGGAGCTCCAGGATTGGGTGTGTAGATATTTAGGATCGTTATGTCTAACTGGAGGAAAGATCCCTTTAGTAGTTTTTAGTAACCTTCTTTGACTTTTCTCACTAATATTTAGCTCTGAGTGCCTATAACAACAAGTTGGAAAAATTGCAAACTAACAAGTTAATGTGTCACCTTAAGCTCCTGGAAAAAGAGCAACAAACCAACCCTAATACCAGCAGAAGGAAGCAAATTATTAAAATCAAAGCAGAATTAAAAGATTTGGAATCCAAAAAAAACTATAGAAAGAATCAATACAACAAGGAGTTGGTTCTTTGAAAGAATTAACTAAATTGAGAAATCCTTAGCAAATCTTACCAAAAAAAGAAGAGAGCATATGGAAATAAACAAAATCACAGACGAAAATGGTAGTATCACAAAAGAAATTACCAAGATCCAGGGTATCATGAGGGAATACTTCTCAAACCTTAACACCAACAAATTTGAGAATCTAGAAGAAATAGATGAATTCCTAGCCAATATTAACATACCCACACTGAACCAAGAAGAATTAACCCAACTAAACAGGCCTATTTCAAGCATTGCAATAGAAATGGCACCTTCCACCTAAGAAAAGCCCTGGGCCAGATGGATTCACAGCTGAATTCCATAAGGTCTTCAAAGCAGAGCTCACACCAATACTTCTCAAGCTCTTCAACAAATTTGAAAGTGAAGGTTCTTTACCAAACTCATTCTATGAAGCCAGTATAACCCTCATCCCCAAACCAGACAGAGATTCATCAAAGAAAGAGAACTACAGACCTATTTCTTTTGATGCAAAACTTCTCAACAAAATACAAGCCAACCGTCTACAACAACTCATCACAAAAATTATACACTATGATCAAACAGGATTCATCACAGGGAGGCAACACTGGTTCAACATATGCAAATCAATTAATATAATTCAACACATCAACAAGAGCAAGGACAAAAATCACATGATTGTCTCAATAGATGCAGAAAAGGCATTTGACAAGATCCAACACCCCTTTATGATAAAAGCTCTGGAGAAACTACGAATCCATGGAACATTCCTCAGCATAAAAAAGGCTGTGTATGACAAACCCACAGCTACTATTATGCTTCATGGAGAAAAGCTAAAGCCATTCCCTGTAAAATTAGAAACGAGACGATCTTTAACATAGTATTAGAATTCCTAGCCAGTGCAATAAGGAAAGAAGCAAGCATAAAGGGGATCTAAGTAGGGAAAGAGGAAGTCAAACTATCCCTCTTTGCAGATGATAGGATTCTGTATTTAAAGAATCCTATAGACTCCACTCCAAAGCTCCTTGAGCTGATTCAAAACTTTGGAAGGGTAGCAGGCTATAAAATTAACCCTCAAAAATGAACTGTCTTCCTCTACGCCAACAGAGAGGAATGTGGCAACAATCAGGAAAGCAACTCCTTTTGCAATAGCCTCAAAGAAAATCAAGTACCTAGGAACTATCTTAACTAAGAATGTAAAGGACCTTTTTGATGAAAACTTTAAAACCCTCAAAAAGGAAATTAAAGCAGAACCGAGGAAATGGAAAAACCTCCTATGCTCCTGAATTGGAAGAATCAACATAGTGAAAATGACAATCTTGCCAAGGGCTATGTACAAATTCAACGCAATACCCATCAATATTCCAATGTCATTTTTTAAAGAAATAGAAGAGGCAATCCAAAATTTCATATGGAATAATAAAACACCACGTATAGCAAAAACACTTCTTAGCAGAAAGCACAGTGCAGGAGGGATTTGAATACCAAACTTTAGACTCAATTACAGAGTTATAATTATCAAAACAGCTTGGTACTGGCACAAGAACAGGCCTGAAGACCACTGCAATAGAACTAATGACCCAGATATTAAAACACAGACCTATGGCCACCTAATCTTTGACAAGGGAGCCAAAAAAAAAGAATGGAAGAAAGATAGGCTATTCAACAAATGGTGCTGGCAGAACTGGTTAAGCATCTGCAGAAAACTAAAGTTGGACCCTTCTTTGTCACCCTGCACTAGAATTAACTCCAAATGGATCAAAGACCTGGAGGTGAAAGCTGACACACTGAAAACTTTACAAGAAGGAATAGGAGATACACTAGGCCTCCTTGGCACAGGTCGAAACTTTCTTAATAAGGACCAAGAATCACAACAAATCAGAGAAAGGGTGGATAAGTGGGTCTGCATTAAAGTGCAGAGCTTTTGTATGGCAAAGGACATAGCTAGTAAATTAATTAGGAAGCCTACAGAGTGGGAGAAGATCTTCACCAACCATACAATGGACAAAGGCCTCATATTTAAAATATATAAACAGCTCAAAAAATTGAATTACTCCAAAACTAATCACCAAAGTAACAACCATCCCATTAAAAGATGGGCCAAAGACTTAAAGGGAGTCTTCTCTGAAGAAGAAACAAAAATGGCCTATAGAAACATGAAGATATGCTCAACATCCCTGGTCATAAAAGAAATGCAAATCAAAATAACGCTAAGATTCCACCTCACTCCAATTAGAATGGCAAGATCAAGAAAACTAATAACAACAGATGCTGGAGGGAATGTAGCCAGGAGGGATCACTACTACACTGTTGGTGGGGGTGCAAACTTGTTCAACCACTATGGAAAGCAGTATGTCAGTGCCTCAAAAGGCTAAACATAGAGCTCCCCTATGACACAGCAATTCCACTTCTTGGCATTTACCCAACCATCCAGAAACTAGGGCATACTAAATCCACTAGCACAACCATGTTCATTGCAGCATTATTCACCATAGCAAAGATATGGAACCAACCCAGATGTCCCTCATTTGATGAGTGGATCAACAAGATGTGGTATTTGTAGGCAATGGAATTCTATGCTGCTGTCAGAAAAAACGACATCGACCCATTTGTTAGGAAATAGAAAAAATCATATTAAGTGAAGTAAGCCAGACTCAAAGGAACTTATGCTCAATGGTTTCCCTCATTTGTCATAATCTGTAGAAACCTTGGGCTCTAGTAGCAGAGATTTTCAATAGAGCATAACCTTGATACATAAGGCCATATAGTATGAAACTAATTGAAATCACCTCCAGGATATTGAAACAAAAGCCATATAATGAATAATTCTTGTCCTTAATGTACTGTGTTATCTCTCATCTCTTTGGCTGTCCCTTAGTTATATCATATTGTTACAGTATCTCACTTTGTTATCTGATATATTGGATATGTTTGTATTTGGTTATTTGAAATTGGATAGGGGAGGGGGGATGAGTGATGGGGGTGGGGTGGACGGTATTAGGGACCAAGACATGTGAAAGGGTATCAATGTATGTGAATTAATGCACCTTCTATCTGGCAAATATCATGTAACCCTTTTATTAATTACAATAATATATATGTATAAAAATAATTCCATTGTGTAGAAATACCACATCTTCACATCAAATGAGGGACATCTGGGTTGGTTCCATATTTTTGCTATGGTGAATCGTGCTGCAATGAACATTGTTGTGCTATTGTATTTAGTATGTCCTTGTTTCTGGACAATTGGATAAATATCTAGCAGTGGAATTGCCGGGGAGGTCCATGTTTAGCCATACTGCTTTCCATAGTGGTTGAAGAAGTTTGCACCCCCACCAACAGTGTAGTAGTGATCCCTCCTGGCTACATTCCCTCCAGCATCTGTTGTTATTAGTTTTCTTGATCTTGCCATTCTAACTGGTGTGAGGTGGAATCTTAGAGCTGTTTTGATTTGCATTTCTTTTATGACCAGAGATGTTGAGCATATCTTCATGTTTCTATAGGCCATTTTTGTTTCTTCTTCAGAGAAGACTCTCTTTAAGTCTTTGGCCCATCTTTTAATGGGATGGTAGTTACTTTGGAGATTATTTTTGGAGTGATTCAATTTTTTGAGCTGTTTATATATTTTAGATATGAGGCCTTTGTCTGTTGTATGGTTGGTGAAGATCTTCTCCCATTCTGTAGGCTTCCTACTTAATTTACCAGCTATGTCTTTGCTGCTGGGGGGCAGGGACTGGAAAAAATAGGAGAGAAACACATGGGGTCCGGGAGGTCTGCAGCCCAGGTAAAGACTGCAGCCCTGTTTATTCTCAACTCAAGGCTTATATCCCTTCTTGAAACTAGGGAACTGCCAGGTGTTACATTCATATGGTAAATCTCAGGTCATTTAAACAGAATAAGGCCAGAAAACAATAAGACAATAAAGCAATTGTCTGATGCAAATCAAGGTACAGTTTGATTCCACTCTGGCTCCCAACATATCCCCCGTTTTTATTTGAAAAGAAACACAAGTGCAATTTCTCCTCTTTCCAATACCTCTAATTTATCCTGTCTCATTTTCCAAAAATGACTCTGGTCCCTTCATCTAAAGGGGATTGATGGGCGGAGATTCAGCTTCTGTGACTTCTTCAAGCTGAGTCAGTGCATTGTCTCTGTGCTTTACCAGGGACCTTAAGAAGCCTAGCCTGTTTTATCAAGGGGTTGTAAGGATTAGATATCAGGAACAATAATTTGCTCCAAACTAGAGATCATATTTAGCATTTAACAACTGCACAAACCATCTTTGGCTACAATAGTGTAGCTTACTTACCACCCATTTGCAAAGGCATTTTCTTGATTGTCTGGGGAACTAAATCTCTGCAACCTTAACAATGCTTCAGTTGTCAGATCTAAACAGATTATTAGAGACACAAGCCCCAGATCCACAAACTTTCCTGAATTTGTGGCTGGTTTCAAATAAAAAATTCGCTCAATTAGGACTTCAAACTACCCACTATCTCGGAAGATTGACAAGTTCCTGCCCAGTTATGAAAGGCACGGGCATTAGTAAGGCATGCTTACAAACTGTTCTATGACCTCCCAGCTCTGATTAATTTGAATGGCCAAGTACAAGTGACCCTAGGATCTGACACCATCTCTGCCATCCAAGCAGAGGCTTTCTGGATGCTTTTAATACTTTTGTCCCAATAGTGTCTCTTCACACTGGGATAAACATCCCACTGGCATTTCACTTTGTTGGTTGCTGGATTTGAACTCAGGGTCTGGGCGCTGTCTCTCAGCTCTCCAGCTCAAGGCTAGCACCCTGCCACTGTGAGTCTCGAGCTAGGTGCTTGAGTGCTGTTCCCCAGCTTTTCAGCTCAGAGCTAGCACTCTGCCACTTCGAGCTCCAAAGCAACTCTGTCCCAGAATCCTGCAGGCAGATTAGACACCACAGTCTCACAGGGACTTTGCTTTGCCCGGGCAGGCTCAAAACTGTGGCTTTCAGATCAATGAGTCCTACAAAAGGCCACTTTACTCCAATTAGAAGCAACAAGGTGGTCAACTCAGAAATAGTCTCTAAGCATGATCTTACCTGGAACTTGGTGAGGGCCAAACTTACATCTGAATGAGGATCTGCTGTCCTTCTACATGGGCCTGCTGGAGATTACTATAAAGTAACTTACAAGAGTAAGCTGAAATAGCAATTAAGCAACCATTTTGGTAGTCCTAATTTTCCTTGTTTCTTTTTTTGAAACAAAACTTTAGGACAACTTTACTTTTAAATTTTGTTCAGAAACCATTTCTAATTTTCTTTAAAACTTTTACAGTTTTTAACTTAAACTCTTAACACTTTGGTCTTTATTTGCATTTGAAAAACCTTTAAGGCTCATGGAACTCCCTTTGTCTCTAGGCCCCCTAGGGCCCAAGGCACTCCCTTTGCCTTTAGAAGAGGCTTTTTGTTTTATTCTGCAGTTTAGATTATTACTGCCTAGAACTCCATCAACAGTTTAAACTCAAATAACAGTTTTTCCCTAATGCAAGAATTACAAACATCAGTGCACCAAAAGTCTAGGTCTGGACTTAGTTTCCTTCCCTTTTTTTTTAATCCACATTTTATCATCAGATTTCCAGTGTCAGTCTGCAAGAAAAGACAGGCAAAGTTTCTGACATTAATGAACAATTTTACATTTAAATCTCTAATACATGTCTCCAAACTGTAGCTAAAGGTAATAAATCCCAAATTCCCTAATACCTCTGGGCTAAACAGGATACAATGTTTACAATGTAAACAGCTCTATGCATTACAAAACCAGATTTTTTTTAAATGCAGATTTCAGGGCCTTTAGAAAAATACTTTTTACCAATTTCTCTTTAACACAATGTCATAATTCTTTGAGACATTGTAAAACATTCAAACCTAATACTTTTCTTGAAGTTTTAAGCTTAGATTTACCCAATTGCCTTTGTGTTTAAGTATAAATTTATCCATTGTTTTATACAGCATGCTGACAATTTAACCTTGAACATGTTCACTCACTCATTCACATACATTCATACTCAAAGATCTAAAAGCGCGAGAAATTAATATCAGCCATTCATTTTCCAGAAGTTTGTGTCAAGAGAGCTTTGCCAATTTTATTCTTGCAGGTGAGAACCAGGTTCCAAACAAAACTTTTTGCAAGGCAACTTAGCTGGAATTTATTTTTCCAGGGCTCGTTCCAACTGTAGACACACAGGAGCGGCCATACTAGGCCCAGAAATGTTCGAATAAATAACAAGGATGTGTGCTTGAGTACGCACAGACAAACCATAAGGATCCATATTTAGAACTGGTACCAATTTTAAAGACAAAACTGGACAATGAAAAATATGTAACACGAACAAGACAGAGAAGTGGAAACTTTTAAATAACTTCTAATGGCATGCCCTGTTAGCGACAAGAAACTCAGAGGGGGGGGGGTCAAGGTGTCCCTTGACCACCCAGGCCTCTGTTTTAGGCCCACAGTGCACCTTTTTTAAAAAAAACAAAAAACAAAAAAATAAAACAAAACAAAACAAAACATAGACATACCGGAGGTCAGCCGACTTCTACTTACCTCGGAGGCCTTTGCTTTTCACCTGGGCATCTTTTACAAAAAAGGTTGTTAAGGAGAGGGATGGTAAAGACAAACTAACAAGAACAATCCTTTATCTCAATAGCACACAATTTGTAAAAGAACAATTGTCACATGTTACATAAATTGTGTAGAGTCAATTGATATGTTAAAAGGTCCCTACATAATAGCAAAAGGAGGAGAAACACAGCTCATATGAATGTGTTGAACAAGTGGATCAGGAGCAGTCCCATTGACATGCACAAATAACTCAGGTCCTTCCCATGTCGCAGGATGCACCACTGGAGGGTTGGGGGCGTAGGCTCAGTGAGTCGCTGCTTGGATGGCCACTGTCACTCTCCACAATCCAAACGCAGTGTTCAGGCAGCCAGCGGGCGTCATTTTCTCCTTGTGAAAAAAC
Organism: Megascapheus bottae; assembly: GCF_031878675.1. Lineage (NCBI taxonomy): Eukaryota > Metazoa > Chordata > Mammalia > Rodentia > Geomyidae > Megascapheus > Megascapheus bottae. The sequence goes on from NC_143509.1 coordinate 31,814,325, forward strand.
ACATACATGCCCTCGACCCCAGGTTAGAACAGGATCGGGTCCGTGCCAAGCACCAGTTAGGGGATCCTTCCACTTTACTAAGGCAAAAGCACGCTGCTCTCCTTTTTTCCCAGAATCGCTGAGCAGCGGATAAATTACTTAAGTCCAAATTCAAAAAATTTAAAACAAATAAATCATGATTAAGTATATTCACAGGGGTAGCAGGATACAATTCCCCTTTCTTTATCTTAAAAATTTGATGTTTTAGTAATCCATTAGCTCGTTCCACAATACCCTAATCCTTGTCTTGGTAGGCGAGACTGGGGTTGGAGTGGCTCTGGCCCTCCCTGTGTGGCTCGGCCTAGTCCCCCAGAAGGGAGGAGGCCTTGATCAAGCAGCTGCTTAGTAACTTCAGCACTAGGACTAAACATATACACTCCCATTTTTTCCATGACATCATGACCCCATAAATTAATTGGCAGATGATCCAGGACAAATGGCTGAAAATGACCAGAGTGCCCTTCCTCATCTCTCCAAGCAAGGATTGCACTGCTCTGCTGTGGGTCAGTTGCATACCCAATCCCCTGTAGGGAAGTCATAGAGGTTGTTAGGGGCCATTTGGGCTGGCCAATGTTTTTTAGATATCACAGACACATCTGCTCCAGTGTCTAATATTCCTTTAAAGGGCTTTTCTTGTATAAATAAAGTCATCTCAGGCCTCTCTTGTTTTATGCTTTGTACCCAATAGATATCAGAGGATCTAAATCCTCTCTGTCCATGTGGGGCAGAGGAATTGGCAGTCTCCCTGGGAGGTAAAGGCACAAGCACTAGTTGTGCTATTCTTTGTCCTGCTGGTATCGATATTACATGTCTTGGGGCAGAGGCCATAACCTTGATTTCTCCAGTAAAATCCTGGTCAATTATGCCAGGTGTAATTTGAATCCCTTTAAGGGCTGAGCTACTTTCCCTAACAGCAATCTAGCCACTCCCGGGGGATGGGGGCTGAAGATCCCCATGGGGAGAGCTTGTATCCCCATCTCTGGGGTCAATACTGAGCAGGTGGAGGAACAGAGGTCCAGTCCTGTGCTGCCTGGGGTGGCATGGAAGAGGCCGGAGACTGATTTTGGGGGGTTGTTAGAAGATGTACTGTGGCTGCAAAGAGGGAGGGACTGCCCCATAGTTTTGTGGGGCCAGGGGCTGGCCCCTTCTCCAGTTTCCCAAAAACGGGCGGCCATTGCAATTTGTTGCTGACTTGCAATCTTTAGCCCAGTGCATCCCTTTACCACAGCGTGGACATGTGCCAGGTGATGTATCTTTCTCTAACTTGATCTGGCGTGGGCATTGCGCCATCCAATGTCCTATTTATCCACAAGAGAAGCAACGCACTGGGGGTCTAGCAGCCTGAGAATGCCGCTGGCTGGTATATATTATAAATTCAGTCACAGTCTTTCCTTGAGGAGCGGCGGCTAAAGTGAGGCCTTGATATAGGAGGGTCCTATATCAGCACACAGTGTAATATAGTCTGTAATTCCTCCCTTATTCCTATGGGGTCTGATAGCCGCCCGACAGGTGGCGTTGGCATTTTCATAGGCCATTTGTCTAACTATAGCCTTCTTGCGTTCTCATCTTGTACTAGGCAGTCTGCAGTCTCCATTAATCGAGACAAAAATTCTTGATAAGGTTCATCAGGTCCCTGTCTAATTTCAACTAGATTTTTAGTACGGTTAGAATTTGGTAACTTTTTCCAAGCCTCTTTCGCCGCTGCATCTATTTGTATATAGGCTTCCATTGCATAGCCCAATTGATCTTTGGTGTTTTTATAGGTTCTCTCTCCTAGCAACTGATCAAAAGTGTAAGGCAGGTTCTCAGCCCTATTTGCTTCAATTTTAGCTCGACACTGTGCAGTGAACTCTGTTTCCCATAAGTACTCTCCCCCACTAAGGCATGCTGAACTCTTATACTCAATATCTGCTGGCTGTTCCCTTCTCAAAATCTCACTTAGATTCTCTCAGGCTGTGGCATATGGCTCAGCCTCAGGTTTCTCAGAAGGGTTCTTTAATTCAAGATTAATTTCAACATTCTCATGTCAAAGATCTAAGCATTCATTTACTAAATTCCATAAAGTAATAGCCTCTGCTGGGGTCTTTTCAGGGCCATAAACACTATAATAATCTTGAATTCCTTTCCCTATCCTCGGCCAGGTTTCTAAATTTAGGGATTCCTCCTCTTGAAACCACGGGCATGCCTCCTCGACAAACTGTAGGAAGGTCTCAAGCTGCCCTTGTCCCACCCGCTTTCTGTGGGCTTCAAGTATGCCTCTTAGGATAGGTACATATTGCCTGCGGCCATTAACTTGACCCATAATTTTTACTCCCGGAATACAGCCTCCCGCTCTCTCACTCTCTTAAAATCCTCTCCTAATAGACCTACGACGTGTCACTCACCACAGCGGGGTCCTCCACCTTCGTCCCAGATTTCAGGGTCCCTGTTCGGGCACCACTTGCCGAAGCCTACCGGCAGCAAATTGCGGTTCCTAAAATAGGGGGCAGGGACTGGAAAAAATAGAAGAGAGACAAACACATAGGGTCCGGGAGGTTTGCAGCCCAGGTAAAGACTGCAGCCCTGTTTATTCTCAACTCAAGGCTTATATCCCTTCTTGAAACCAGGGAACTTCCAGGTGTTACATTCATATGGTAAATCTCAGGTCATTTAAACAGAATAAGGCCAGAAAACAATAAGACAATAAAGCAATTGTCTGCTGCAAATCAAGGTACAGTTTTATTCCACTCTGGCTCCCAACACTTTGCCATACAAAAGCTCTGCAGTTTAATGCAGTCCCACTTATCCAGCCTTTCTCTGATTTGTTGTGATTCTTGGTCATTATTAAGAAAGTTTCGACCTGTGCCAAGGAGGCCTAGTGTATCTCCTATTCCTTCTTGTAAAGTTTTCAGTGTGCCAGCTTTTACCTCCACGTCTTTGATCCATTTGGACTTAATTCTAGTGCAGTGTGACAAAGAAGGATACAACTTAATTTTCTCCAGATGCTTAACTGGTTCTGCCAGCACCACTTGTTGAAGAGGCTGTCTTTCTCCAATTCCATTTTTTTTGCTCCCTTATCTAAGATTAGGTGGCTATAGGTCTGTGATTTAATACCTGCATTCTCAGTTCTATTCCATTGGTCTTCAGGCCTATTCTTGTGCCAGTAAGAAGCTGTTTTGATAATTATAGCTCTGTAATTGAGTATAAAGTTTGTTATTGAAATTCCTCCTGCACTATTCTTTCTGCTAAGAAGTGTTTTTGCTATACGGGGTGTTTTATTAAAACATTGGGATAGTGATGGGTATTGTCTTGAATTTGTAGATAGCCCTTGGCAAGACTGTCATTTTCACGATATTGATTCTTCCAATCCAGGAGCATAGGAGGTTTTTCCATTTCCTCATTTCTGCTTTAATGTCCTTTTTCAGGATTTTAAATTTTCATCAAAAAGGTCCTTTACTTTCTTATTTAAGATAATTCCTAGGTACTTTATTTTCTTTGAGGCTATTGCAAAAGGAGTTGCTTTCCTCATTGTTGCCGCATTCCTCTCACTGTTGGCGTAGAGGTAGGCAGTTAATTTTTGAGGGTTAATTTTATAGCCTGCTACCCTTCCAAAGTTTTGAATCAGCTCAAGGAGCTTGGGAGTGGAGTCTATTGGATTCTTTAAATACAGAATCATGTTATCTGCAAAGAGGGAAAGTTTTACTTCCTCTTTCCCTATTTGGATCCAGTTTATTCTTGCTTCTTGCCTCATTGCACTGGCTTGGAATTCTAGCCAGTTATGTTAAAGAGGAGTGGAGAGAGTGGGCATCCTTGTCTCATTCCTGATTTTAGAGGGAATGGTTTTAGCTTTTTGCCATGAAGCATAATACTAGCTGTGGGTTTGTCATACACAGCCTTTATTATACTGAGGAATGTTTCATAGATTCCTAGTTTCTCTAGAGCTTTTAACATAAATGGGGTGTTGGATCTTGTCAAATGCCTTTTCTGCATCTATTGAGACAATCATGTGATTTTTGTCCTTGCTCCTGTTGATATGTTGAACTTTATTAATTGATTGGCATATGTTGAACCAGCTTTGCCTCCCTGTGATGAATCCTGTTTGATCATAGTGTATAATTTTTTTGATGCGTTGTTGAGGATGCTTGGCCAGTAGTTTGTTGAGAAGTTTTGCACTGATGTTCATCAAGAAATATGTCTGTAGTTCTCTTTCTTTGATGAATCTCTGTCTCGTTTGGGGATGAGGGTTATACTGGCTTCATAGAATGAATTTGGTAAAGAGCCTTCATTGTCAATTTTGTTGAAGAGCTTAAGGAGTATTGGTGTGAGCTCTGCTTTGAAGACCTTATAGAATTCAGCTGTGAATCCATCTCTCCCTTGGCTTTTCTTAGGTGGAAGTCTCTTATTGCCATTTCGATTTCAGTGCTTGAAATAGGCCTGTTTAGTTGGGATAGTTCTTCTTCATTCTGTGTGGGTATGTTAATATTGGCTAGGAATTCATCCATTTCTTCTAGATTCTCAAATTTGTTGGCATAAAGGTTGGAGAAGTAATCCCTCATGATACTTTGGATCTTGGTAATTTCTGTCGTGATATTACCATTTTTGTTTGAGATTTTGTTTATTTCAGTATTCTCCCTTCTTTTTTGGTAAGATTTGCTAAGGGTCTGTCAATTTTGTTAATTTTTTCAAAGAGCCAACTTCTTGTTTTATGGATTCTTTCTATAGCTTTTTTGGACTCCAATTCTTTTTATTCTGCTTTGATTTTAATAATTTGCTTCCTTCTGCTGCTATTAGGGTTGGTTTGTTGCTCTTTTTCCAGGAGCTTAAGGTGACACATTAACTTGTTGGTTTGCGATTTTTCCAATTTGTTAATGTCGGCACTCAGACCTATAAATTTTCCTTTGAGTATTGCCTTTGCCATGTCCCAAAGGAGCTGGTATTTTGTGTGCTCCTTTTTGTTAAATTTCATAAACTGTTGGATTTCTGTTCTGATCTCCTCGATGACCCATTGGTGATATAACAATGTATTGTTCAATCTCTATGAGTTACAGGGTTTGCATTGGTGGAGGTGGGTGCTCAGTTCCAATTTGATTCCCTTGTGGTCTGAGAGTGCAGGGAATAAGTTCAGGGTTTCTGAATCTGCTCAGGTTTGTTTTATGCCCTAAAATGTGGTCTATTTTGGAAAATGTTCCATATGCTGTTGAAAAAAACGTATATTGTGTTGTTTCTGGGTGGAATAATTTGCAGATGTCTGTTAGATCTAGTTGGTCTATACAGGTGTTCAATTCTAAGGTTTCTCTGTTGAGTTTTTGCCTTGTTGATCTGTCCATAGGTGAGAGTGTTAAAGTCACCAACAATCACTGTGTTTCAATCTATGTATGGTTTCAGGGAAAGTAAAGTTTGCTTGATGACGTTCAGAGCTCCAGGATTAGGTATGTAGATATTTAGGATCGTTATGTCCTCCTGGAGGAGAGATCCCTTTATCAATATGTAATAACCTTCTTTGTCTTTTTTCACTAATTTTAGTTTGAAGTCTATTTTATCTGATATGAGGATGGCAATTCCAGCCTGTTTATGGGGCCGTTAGCTTGATAGAGTTTATTCCATCCTCTCACTTTCAAAAAAGCAGAAAAATGGATCTTGCTTTTTGATCCAACTTGATAGTCTATGTCTATGTTTAATTTGAGAATTAAGTCCATTGATATTGAGAGTCAGGATTGAGAAATATTTATTAGTTCCTGTCATTTTTACAAGCTTTCATTAGGTCCTGTGTCTTGACAGTTCTTGTGGTACTTAGGTGTTATGAGTTTTAGGTGCTTTGTCTTTGTCTGTATTACATTTGTGTTGTTTTTCTATGTGTAGAATATCTTTGAGAATTTTCTGGAATGTAAGTTTGGTTGCTACATAATGTTGCAGCTTTTCCCTGGAATGGAATGTTTTATTGTTCCCTCAGTTATGGATGAGAGCGTAGCTGCGTACAGTATTCTTGGTTGGTAGTTATTTGACTTCAGGGCATGACATATATGCTTCCAATGTCTTCTTGCTTACATGGTTTCTGCTGAAAATCTGGGATTATTCTGATTGGTTTGCTTTTATAGGTGATAATTTTCTTACTGGCTGCTTTTAGGATCCTATCTTTGGTCTCTATTGATCCAGTGTGGATTATAATGTGATGGTGGGATGTCTTTCCTGGTTAGGTCTGTTTGGGGTTCTAAAAGCTTCTTGTATCTGGATGGGCCTGCCCTTCTGGACATTTGGGAAATTCTCTGAGATGATTCCCTGAAGTATATTTCCAATACCATTGACCTCTTTCTCCAGACCTTCCTCAATACCAATTAGCCTTAAATTAGGCTTCCTAATTGTATCTTGGACCTACTGCAGCATTTTCTCATATTTTCTGGATTTGGATTGACTCGTTTTCTGTTCTTTCTCTATAAAAACTAAATTATCTTCAACCCCAGAAATTCTCTCTTCTGCATTGTCTAATCTGCTATCGAAGCTTTCTCCTTTATTTCTTCAACCCCCTTGCTTCTAATTGCTCATTTTTGATGCCTTGCATCAACCTTTATTATGGCCTCCTTTATGGCTTCCCCTTTTTCACATATCACCTTGTTTATGGTTTTCTCTTGATTAGCTATGGCTTCCTCCCTTATCTCTTTCTATATGTTTTCACACTTTTTATTAATGATGTTTATCAATTGCTTTTGTATAGCATTTGGAAGACTGTCCTCTCCATTTGCCACTGACTGCTCCATTGCCTGTTTATGTTAGGTGGGAGATGCTATTCCTTGATTTGACATTTTTCTTGAGTTTCTTGTTCTGTCCATCTGAAAATGGGAGCAAGATTAATACTAAACAAGATTATAATTTTTCAGCTATAAGCAACCCAGACCTTTTGGTTTGCTGACAATAGATGTTTGCTCTTTTAGATTGGTAATATGACTCTCTCTTTCTTTTTTGTGCACTTACATACAAATCTAATACAACCACAGCTTACTGATTTAGGACCAAAACAATAAGCCCCTCAATCCAATCTCTATTGAGCATTGCTCAACAACCATCAAATGTAGATTCATGCATTATAAGGGTTGAAGGATGAACAGACGCCCAGAGATAGGAAAGTAACATGAAAGACGACAAGGGAGGTAGGAAAAGAATACTGCAGGAGTGTAAGATTATTATAGTAATGAAGAAATGGTATCATGTAAGGATAACTGACCTAAGGTGATAGACAGGTAGAATATTTGAGTAGAAATTTAGATGAGCGTAGATAAAACTTATGACAATATGAAGAGTAATAAGAGGAATATATAGAGAAAAGAGCGGGGTAGATATAGGAGATTTCAATGATACAAACTTTAAAAAGAAAAAGAAAAAAAACAACAAAATAAAAGAAAACAGAACACACACACACACACACACACACACACACATACACACACACAAAACAAAAAACAAACCAAAAAAAAGAAAAGGTGGGCGGAGATTCCTCACTGTTGTGAGTTCTTACCTAAGGGATACAAGGGTTGGGAACCAGGAGTTTAAAAAGCAGGTGATTGTATCAATATGGATATAATTTTTATTCAGACTGTACCCAAAGTTGTCACTGTGTTTCTAGAAACCACCACAGTGACAGAAGTAATGCGGGAAAAGAGAGGAGAAAAACAAAAGGAAAGAATCATAACATTAGAAAAAAAGGTGTAGGTAAAATGGCATAGAGAAAAATAAAAACACCTAAAAATGCAAATGAAAAGGGGTAGAAGAAAAAAAAAAGAAAATGGGTATTCTTCAGGTTTTTTTTTGGGGGGGGGGACAGGATAGGAAACTTGTGTCTCCACTAAATTCGGGATCCAAACACTTCACAAAGTCTTTTTCTCTTGTGATTTGGCTTTGCAGTTTTTCGGCTCAGATTGCTTGATTGGTAAAACAAAGCTGAAAGATCTGCAGGCGGCTTTGATTACCAGGTCTGTGGCCTGCGCAGGAGATGGACTTCAGCAGCTCTGGGGCTGGATTTCTGGTTAAGGGATCTCTGGGAAATTCTTTGCCAGTTAGAATGATGGCATTTCCAGCATCACCTCTCAGGTTCCAAATGCTTTGGCTGGGTCTTTGTCAACAGTCAAGATGGCGCTGCTCTCAGCTTTTAAGGGAGGGGTTCCCTCCCAATGGCGTTTCCCGAGTAGAAGTGGAAACTTCTCGGAAGTATTCAAAAATTGCTGAATTCTCCGTTTCTGTGAAGCTGGCAGGTCCATGCATGGCCGGTGTCGGCTCTGGGCTCTCGCAGGCTCTGTGTGGCTCTCTCTGCAGCCAGCGGGTCTGGTCTGCCCAAAAGCACGGCCTGCTCCTCGGCTGGCTGGGCTTCATGCTGTCTGCTCCTGCCTGAATTCTGCTTTTTTCCTCTCTGACTGAGATCTCTGGGTGCTAAAGCTTACTTAGGATCAATTTCTGGTAAAGAATTGTCCCTTAAGCTGCCAGAACTTGAATCTTGGAGGGAGCTCAGTACATCTCACACTGAACCGCTGCCATCTTCCCTAAACTAAGTCTTGAATATGACAGACTTCAGGAAACACTCAAGATCCAAAGTATAGGCATTTTCAAATAAAGCAATGTTCACACGTGCAATATCACTATCATCATCATCATCATCATCATCATCATCACTGAAACCACAAAATTCACAAGTATGCTTACAATTCTAAGTTCTTGGGTTTTGCAGATTTCCCTGATCTACAAACAAAAATGAAATGAGTATATATATATATATAATATATATATATATAATATATATATATATATATTAGGCTGTTATTGTCAGCAGCCTCTGAAGGGCTCTCTTGATGTCCTTGTTTCTCAAACTGTAGATGAAGGGGTTCAGCATGGGGGTGACCACTGTGTATATCACAGAGGCCACTGTCACCGTCCCGGGGACGTGTGAAACAACTGAACTACAGTAGGCGCCCAGGCCTGTCCCATAAAACAAGCACACAACAGACAGGTGAGAGCCACAGGTAGAGAAGGCTTTGTGTTTCCCACTGGCTGATGGGACTTGGAGGACAGAAGAAACAATGCGAGTGTAAGAGTACAGAATGCCTGAGACAGGGAGCCCACCAAAGACTGCAGCAAAGAGAAAGATGAATATGGCAGTGGTGGCCGTGTAATCACAGGCCAGCTTCAGGAGCTGAGGAGGGTCACAGAAGAAATTGGGAATTTCTGCATCTGTACAGAAGGTAAATTGGGACACCACCAAACAATGGGCCAGGGAGTCCAAGAGACTGATGGACAATGACAGAAGGAACAAAAAGGCACAGAGGTGGGGATTCATAATGATGGGGTAGTGGAGAGGGTGACAGATGGCCACCAAGCGGTCATAGGCCATCACAGCCAGGAGTAGACTATCCAAGCAACCAAACACAACCAAAAAGGCCACTTGGGTCAGGCAGCCAGTGTAGCTGATGGATTTGCTGTGAGTTTGCAGGTTCGCCAGCATCTTGGGGACAGTGGTAGAGATGAATCCAATGTCAGCCAAGGAGAGGTTGCTGAGGAAGAAGTACATGGGGGTGTGGAGGTGGGGGTCAGAGGTGACAGCCAGGATGATGAGCAGATTTCCGAGCACGGTGATTAGGTAGATGGATAGGAAGAGCCCAAAGAGGATGGGTTGCAGGTCTGGATCCTCTGAGAAGAGGAGGGAAAATTCTGGGATCCTGGTTAAGTTCTGTGGCTCCATGTTCCTAGGACACCTTTTGAAGAAAGGATAGATTATTGGAATAAATAAAGTAGTATACATGCAGCCAGGTAATGGTCTGCAAAACTTTCTTCAGTGGATCCTGCATAATTCATCATATCCCCATGTGTGTGTGTCTTTGTGTGTATGTATATATGTGTGTGTGTATATATACACATATAATTATATGCATACATAGAGAATTTACTTGTTGATTTATAGGCACATACACCTAAATTCATATGATCATATAAAATAATATTTTATGAAATGAACTCCCATAAAATGAAATGAGATAATTTTTAAATATATTTTTATTGTAATTAATAGAAGGGTTACATTATATTCACCAAATAGAAGGTGCATTGCTTCACAAACATTGATACCCTTTCTCATGATTTTGTCCTCATTTCCCTCCCCCCATCCCTCCCCTCATCTTGTTTTTCCCCTTCCCTATTCTATTTCAAATAAACAAATAAGCATATATACAATATATCAGAAAACAAGGTCAGGTACCATAACAATAAGAGATAACCAAGGAGAGCAAAACAGATGAGAAATAACATAGTACATTAAGGACAACAGTCACACATTATATGGGTCTTATTTCCATATCCTGGAGGTCCTTTCATTTAGCGTCATCCTATATGGCCTTATGTATCTAGGTTTTACTCTATTGTAAATCTCTGCTAGGAGAGCCCAAGGTTTCTACTAATTATGACAAATGAGGAAAACCATTGATCCTGTGTTCCTTTCAGTCTGGCTTACTTCACTTAATAGGATTTTTTTCTAAGTCATCCCAGGAAATGAGATAATTTTTAATTGCCATTGTTGTTTTCTTTTCCTTTTGTTTGTTAGTTTGCTTGTATTTGGGAGCATTAGGGGGCACAGAACAAGTAGAACAAATACACCAGTTACACTAAATAGACACTGTATGGAAAATGAACTGTACATTTTGTGGGTGGGGATGGAAAAGAAAAACTGGGTGAGATTGAGGGAAGACAAAACACGGTTCACAAAGAATTGTACTATTACCTGATTTATGTAACTGCAAACTCTCTGGATATCACCTCTACAATGAAAATAAAAATAAATTCTAAAACAAGTTAGTCAGACCTGAGCACTGAAACAATTCAGGTAAGGTTTCACTGCGTTTTTTTCAGAGGATTACACGCAGGGTGCAGCTGCCTTTGTGGGTTGATTCTGTGGATCTTTTCAGAAACAGAAGTGTAGCTCAGTGGTCCACAACTTATCCAGCAGATCTAAGACCCTGGGGCAACCTGTAGTACTAAATGAAAGGAAAGGAAGATTTGAAGAACTGAGGGGGAAAGGGAGGGAAAAAAGAAGGGAGGGAGGAAGGATGAAAAGGAAGGAAAAGAAGGAAGGAAGAAGGGTAGAAGGAAGGAAAGCAGGGAGATAGATGGGAATGAGTGAGAAGGGACGAAGAGAGAAATGAATAAATGAAGGAAGGCAGGGACAAAAGGAGGAGGGAGGAAACGATGGAAGAAAGAAAGAATGGAAAGTTGGAAGAAAAGGAGGGAAGGGAAGGGAAGGAGGATAGAACGAAGGAAAGAGGAAGAAAGATAAGAAAAAAATAAGGGAGGGAAGAAGAGATGGAAGAAAAGAAGGAAGAAGGAGGAAGACGGAGGTAGGGAAAGAGAAGGGAGGGGCTGGAGGAAGGAAAAACGAAAGAAAGGGAGTAAAGGAGAAAGAGGTGGAAGGAAGGGAGGAGGGGAAGGTGTGAAGAAGGGAGGAAGGAGACAGAGAAAGTGGCTGGAGGTACGGACGTGCCTTGGAGAGGACTAAGCTGGCTCAGCCTCTCTGTCTTTCTGGTTGCAGTGAGACATTTCCCTGTGCATATGCTTTTACTGAAGTCTGTTACTATACAGCTCAGGTTTGAAGACACCAAAAGTGAGAACAAAATAAAGAAACTTTAAATATAACATTTGCCTGCATGTGGGAACTCATTCCAGTGATACCTTGTAGACTGGAAAAGGACCTTGTATCTTCCAATACTCCTCCATTCTAGTTGGCTCTGACAACAATTTTCTCATTAACTTTCTACTTCATATCATTTCCTTTATGTCCCTCCCCGTAGAGACCTTAGGCCAAACAACACTTCGAGACAGCCAGTGTAAAGAACAGAAGAAAATGTCTGCTCTCTATCTTTGGAGAGAAACCTTGGAATAGGAAATATATATATATATATATATATATATAATTTTTTTTCAAACTGGATGTTGGTGGTGGCTCACAGCTGCAATCCTTGCTCTCAGGAGGTTGAGATCATGGTTTGAAGTCAGCCCAGGCAGGTAAAGATTGTGAGACTCATGTCTCCAATGAACCAATAAAAGACGAAAGAGTGAAGGAGAAGGAAGGCAGGGAGGAAAAAAGGAAGTAAGGAAGTAATAAAAGGGAGGTATGGACCAAGTGTTAGAGCACTTGTTTTGAGGGGGGGGGGGGAAGGCTCAGATACAGTGTCAGGAGAACAAGCACCAATTCTGCCACACAACAAAGATTTGGGACAAAAGGTTTATTGATGCTGACATCTACCTGCCCTGTCTTGGCCCAATCTGGGCCAAGATTAGAACATCTGGGAATAAAAGGCCAATCTCTGGCACAAGGGATTTCCAATAACCACAGGGGAGGTAATTGATACAATCTGCAGAAAAAAAACCCAAAGATTCAGAAAGAAATACTTGAGAGAAAACACTATTTAAACAACAGGAGGAAATTTCAGAATCCAAACAAGCCCCTGGTATCCACCTTTCAGAGAAGAAAGCATGAGACATTTCTTTATTTGCCAGACCTGGAGTTTAAACTCAAGGACTGGGCACTGTCCCTGAGCTTTTATTGTTCAAGGCTGGCATTCTACCATTGAGCCACAGTTGCACTTCTGGTCTTTTGGTGGTTAAACAGAGAAAAGGTTCTAAGATTCTCATAGACTTTGGTATCTGGGCTGATTTTAAACCATGATTCTGATGTCTCAGCCTCCTGAGTAGCTAGGATTAAAGGGGTAAGCCACCAGTGCCCCATTCTCCCGTGACTCCTTTTGTAGCAGACCCTCAGGAGAACAGTCCTGAGAAAGAAGACTGTCAGACTAACTATGACATCTCAGAACAGTTCTGAAAAGAACCTGTCACTTGAGACATTTTTATCTATGCGTATCTCCCCCCACCCCGACCCTGATTATCCTATAAAAACTTAGGCAAATATACATACCAGGAAGATGGCAGGAAATTGGCTAAAATGTGTACCTTTGTCCAGCTCTACCATTTAATAAAATCTATTTCTGACAGTCAAAAGCAATTTAAAAAATTGAAATAGCTGAAGGAAAGAATCAAAACACAACAGAAACAATAGCAATAAAATAATAAAAATTAAGCTCTTAATAATGAAATGTCTAAAATAACATTCCCCAGTTCTCTGAATCTGTCACCATGTTTAGTCACATAGAGTGTCATGATTTTTTTCAGTTGGGTCTCAGTGCACTTGAAAGGGAGTAGAGACAACCGAGGTGACACCCTGAAGAACTTGTCCAGGGACCCACAGGTGACACAGGTCACAGAAGCATTCAGCATTGAATCCTGGGCCTCTGAGGTCCAACACTGATATCCAGAAGCGTGAAACAGGGGCCAGAATGTTGGCCTATTGGTAGAGTGCTCTTCTAGCATGCACAAAGGCTCAGGTTCAATTCCTCCGTACCATATATGTACAAAAAACCAGAAGTGGTGCTGTGGCTCAAGTGGTAGAGGTCGAGCCTTGAGAAAGCCCAAGGACAGTGCTCAGGCCCTGAGTTCAAGCCCCAGGACTGGCGAAAAAATGTGAAAGCAGAAAACTAGAGTTTGTTCTCAACTTTCCTAAGGTATATTATATAGAGAGATACATGTATGCATTTCCATAACAATTTTCTGTTGTCCATGAAGAGTAACACAGCACAGAGATCCCTCAGAGATGGGTCCAGGAATGATATCATGGGTGAGGATGGCTGTGAACAGCAGAGACAAAATCTAGGAGCAATAGGGAAGAAACACAGAGTCTCTGAAGCATTTCTGTGGCTCCCCCAGTAATAGCAGCCCTGCTTCATGCAGTTGTTACAGTCCAGACACCCACACATCGCCCTGGTGGTACAGAAAACACCCAGAGGAAACACACAGACATCACCATTGCCCAGGGCAACAGGAACACAAATATCACAGTGAGTTGGTAGAAAAGAGACAGGCTCTGTGGGAGGGGCCGTGGGGTCTTGTTATCTAGATTCAAACCTGACTGCATCTACTGAATAGGAGAACAATGATAAACATTACCAGAAGAATTCAATTTCAGCTGGCTGCCAGTGGCTCATGCATGTGATCCTAGCTACTATGGAGGATGGTCTGAGGATGGTGGTTCAGAGCCAGCCTAGGCAGGAAAGTCCTTGAGACTCCTCTGTGCATTTAGACCTGGAAATGGGGCTGTGGCTCAAGTGGTAGAGTGCCAGCCTTCAGAGAAAAAGCTCAGGGATGAGGGAAGGGTGACAATGTGACAAAAGAAATGTACTCTTTTCTTAACTTATGCAACTGTAACCCCTCTGTACGTAACCTTTATAATAACCATATAAAATGTATTTAAAAGGCTCAGGGATGGCGTCCATGGCTTAAATTTAAACTCTAGGACTCTTTTTCTTACACACACACACACACACACTCACCCCCCCACGAATCTCCTATCATAAGTGTGTCACAAAAGAAATATACTCTTTACTTGACTCATGCAACTGTAACTCCTCTGTACATAACCTTTATAATAACCGTATAAATATATACTTAAATGGCTCAGGAATGGTATCCAGGGCATAAATTGAAAGTCCAGGACTCTTTTTCTTACACAGACCTACACACACACACACACACACACACACACACACACACACACACGACTCTCCTATCATAAGTGTGTGGTTATCTTTATCATAGAGAGAACATGTAGTGACTCAGATTTTTTTCCAGTTGCCTACTCCATGAAAAAGCTATCTGAGCATCATGAATTTGGAAGGCCTGGGATAGATAAGGTTTATTATGTCATGATTAAGACCATCAACACCATAATGATTATTTTAAGGGTGGGAATATGACAAAGCTCCTGCATCCTCTCTGGGTGGAGAGTCTTTAGTTAACTAGAACAGGTATGGGCGGAAAACAGAGCAGTCATTGGAGACCTCTCTCCCCTACTGTAAGTCAGAATATAAGAATCCTAGCGCTCTGAGATAAACTCTACCTCCTGGTAATCATCCTTTCCAGCAACCCCAGCTGGCTCTCAGCATAGTGACCAAGCCAGGTCACTACCATCACTTCTCTAGCGAGGTGTCCAGTAGCACTTACTGGGCTGCAGTGGGTCTTTGCTGAGAGTTGACCTCAGGACACTTGTCGTTTTCTCTTGGTGTGAGATGCTTGGCTCCGTGCTCAGGGCTGGCAGGAAGTCAGGACCACACAGAAGTCCTCTGGTTCTGCTGGTGAGCCTGGCAGAAGGACACACTGCCACACACACCATGGGTCTCCAAGGAGTCAGCTGTAGGGTGGGGATGCAGAATGCGTTCTTATACCAGCTGACCTGGAAGCTTAATGCTCAGAGTTGCTCATTAGTGGAGTTGGTCCATGGAACCTCATTGTTAAGGACTCACTAATCCCCATGGAGAAGGGAAGGGAGAAAGTTAATTGCTAGGAAGATTCTGGCCTTCTTTACCTCACATGGAAGCCAAACGGTCCCCTTCTGATGTCTAAGTAGCAGGGCTTTTATGAAATTGAGACCCTAACTTTTTTGTGTGTTCTGGTGCTTGAGCTCAGGGCCTGTGTGCTGTCCCTGAGCTTTCGTGCTCAAGAAGTGAGCTCTACCATTCCTGTCACAGCTCCAGTTTCAGTTTGTGGTGATCAATTGTAGATCAGGTTTTCAGAGACTTTCCTGCTTTTTACTGCCATCCTCAGATCTCAGCCTCCTGAATAATAGGGCTTCAGATGTGAGTCTCAGTCACCAAGCACACAGTTTTTTTCAATGGAAGTAGGATTTCTTTGAAAGAGAAAACAACCTATCTTCCTATCTTTATTATCACTCAATAGATCCACAAAATGGTTTCAACTTAACATGACAAATTTGAAGATAATGAATCTTTTTTTTCCAGTCCTGATGCATAGCTACTGAAGTCCTCTTTCATCCTTGGGCTTTCTGTTCATCTTGTTAGCTATAACTTTTTCCATGCAGAAGCTTTTCATTTTGATACAATTCCATTTATCTAGTTTCTCATTGATTTCTTGTAATCCTGGCTCATAGGAAGTTTTGACGTGGGCCCTGGAGCCCTAGTGTCTTCCAAACCCCTCCTGGTAAGATTTCCATGATATTTGGCCTTACACTCTCTGATCCATTTAGACATGATTCTGGATATGTTATAGATAGGGTCAGGAGGATAAAACTGGGAGTGACAGAAGGGGAGACATGGTTCAAAAAGTATTGTGTCGGGGCCGGGAGTTTGGCCTAGTGGTAGAGTGCTTGCCTAGCATGCATGAAGACCTGGGTTCGATTCCACGGTACCACATAGAGCTCAAGTGGTAGAGCTCTAGCCTTGAGAAAATCCAGGGACAGTGCTCAGGCCCTGAACCCAAGTCCAGGCATGGCTAAAAAAAAGAAAGATAAAAAAATATTGTGTCCATTCCTCATTACTTGATTCATAAAACGATAAACCCTTGTTTATGAACTCTAAATCTTTAAAAAAATGTGATTGGTTCTGTTGGGGCATGACATATAAGGGTATAGCTTCAGTTTTCTACCTGTGTATAACTTATAACTCCAGCACTGTTTGTTAAGTTTGCCTTTCTTCCATCCTGTGATTTTGATTCCTTTATCAATTATTAGGTGGGTATTGGTTTGTGGATTAATTTCTGGGTCTTCTATTCTATTCTGTTAAATCTCAAGCCTATTATTGAGCCAGCACTAAGGTGTTTTTTTAGTTATTATAATTACTATGGTGTTGTTGAAATAGGAAAGGGAAGGGGGGAAACAAGATGATTGGGAGGGGGTGGGAGAGGGAAATGGGAACAAAAGCGTGAGAAGGGATATCAATGTGTGAGAAGTAATGCACCTGCTATCTGGTGAATGTAACCGTAACCCCAACATACATTATCTCAACAATAAAATATATTGATATTGATATGGTTTTCCTCATTTGTTGTAAGTAAAATGTGCCTATAAATCTGCAAGTCAACACAAATGGATGGTAAAAGCCAAACAAATACATTTGGACATGATAAATTATACAGGATTCTAAACATTCACACAGTGAGACCCAAGGAGATGTCCTTAGCAGAGGATCAGAAAGACTAGATAGCAATGAGCGTATGATCACATCAAATGATTTTTATTGAAATGAGCCCTAAGAAATGGAAACAAGAGGTGTTTGTTAATTTGCTTTCTTCCCCTCCTTGGTTGCTGTTTTTGATTTGTGCACCTTTTGTCTTATATGTAAGTTCCTGTGTTCTGGGGAGGTCAGGGAAGAAATGGTGGGACAGGATTGAACAAATACAGCAGTGATACTCACTGCACACTGTTGGAAGTGAACTCTAGAGTTGGTGACAGAGTGTGTAGGGAGGGAAAATCTGGGAGAAAACAAGGGAAGATGTGACAATTTTCAAAGTGAAATTCACTCATTCCCTGACTCATGTAAAATGTAAGCCTTCAGTACATCACCTTTACCAGAACAATTTTTTTAAAAACAGAAGTGATGTTTTAGAAAACCAACATTCTGTTTGGATAGAAGAGATATTCTAGAAATAAGCCAATAGAGGTATAGTTATGTATTTCCTTGCCAGAGAATGGAAACGTATGTTGTAGAGAAGACAGGCCCTTTAAATCATGGGAAAACCAGATAAATAGGACATATAAAGCAGATTCTTATATATCACCATAAACAAAACAAATCCAAATGATTAAAAAAAAACCTTGGTTCCACGTCTGAAACTATAGAACTGCTAGAAGAAATCAAAACATTTGGAAGTATCAACACAGGTATAATTAATCCTGACACAAAGCAAAGGTATCCAGAGAATAATGGCGAGAATTGACTAAGGACATAATATCAACTTACAATATTGTTTTCAAAAACTAAAAGTTAAAAAGAAATAGTTTAAAAAAACAGTAAAATTGTCAAACTTAATCTTTGTCTGAAATTCATCTAACCAATCTTTAACTAAAATATTGAAAAACAAAGCAAATTTGCCTAGTGAATACATAGGTAAAAAGACATTTGTGAAATGAACATTTGTACAGGTCCAATAAAATAAACAAAAAAAGATAAAGACAAAGAAGTTCAACATCTCTGTGTGAATAAATCACAGAGAATATAAATGAAAGCAAATCAGTTTTTTACTGTTACAGTAGCATATATGTGTCTATTGTTGGCATGCATCATGCTATAATTTTGAGTAAATAGAATGTCTTGACTTTATTACCTTTTCCGTAGATAATTATGCAATGTTTCTAGGGGTTTACTATAAAAGTGTTAACTTCAGCATAAAGAACAGGCACTCCATCTACCACACACACTGTTTTATGAATGTGTGTGCTAGTCCTGAAGCTTGAACTCAGGGTGCTGGGAGCTGTCCTTAAAGTATTTTGCTCCACGCTGGCACTCCATCGTTTGAGTCACAGCTACACTTCCAATGTTTGGTGATTTATTGGAGAGGAGAGTTCACAGACTGCACTGTCTGGGCTGACTTCCAATGGTGATTCTCAATTCTCAGCCTTCTGAGTAGCTAGAATTACTGCTGTGAGCCACTGGCACCCAGTTGCTAAATGCACTTCTGGTTTAGAATATTCTCAAGATAGTATGAGTTCGCCAGGACACAATGTATTGTTAAATAGAGCACGTGAATGTCAAAATGTTTTCCAAATGGAGACAGGATTTGCTGTTTCCTTGAACCCACAGATCAAAATAGAAAACCTTAATGTGGACAGTGGGCTGCTTTGTAGACCAGGAACCAAAGCGCTCTCTTGATGTCCTTGTTCCTCAAACTGTAGACAAAGGGGTTCAGCATGGGGGTGACCATGGTGTATCCCACAGAGGCCACCATCACCTTCCTGGGGGCATCTGAAACAACTGAACTGCAGTAGGCTCCCAGGCCTGTCCCATAAAACAAGCACACGACAGACAGGTGAGAGCCACAGGTGGAGAAGGCTTTGTATTTCCCCCTGGCTGATGGGACTCTAAGAACAGTAGAAACAATTTGGATGTAAGAATACAGGATCCCTGAGGCTGGAATCCCCCCAAAGAATGCACCAATCAGATAGATGAAGAGGTTTTTGGTGGAAGTATAATCACAGGCAAGCTTCAGGAGTTGAGAAGGGTCACAGAAGAAACTGGGAATTTCTATACCTGTACAGAAAGTAAGTCTCAACATCATTAAGCAATGTAATAGGGAATCCAGAAAACTGAGGAATAATGACAGCAGGACCAAGAATCCACAGAGGTGGGGGTTCATAATGATGGGGTAGTGGAGAGGGTGACAGATGGCCACCAAGCGGTCATAGGCCATCACGGCCAAAAGCACACTGTCCATACAACCACAAAAGATAAAGAAAGCCACCTGAGTTAGGCAGCCGGCATAGCTGATGGATTTGTTGTGAGTCTGCAGGTTCACCAGCATCTTGGGGACCATGGTAGAGGT
Organism: Megascapheus bottae; assembly: GCF_031878675.1. Classification (NCBI taxonomy): domain Eukaryota; kingdom Metazoa; phylum Chordata; class Mammalia; order Rodentia; family Geomyidae; genus Megascapheus; species Megascapheus bottae. The sequence goes on from NC_143509.1 coordinate 31,833,747, forward strand.
AAAACCAAGGTCAGCCATGGAGAGGATGGAGAGGAAGAAGTACGTGGGGGTGTGGAGGTGGGGGTCAGTGGTGACAGCCAGGATGATGAGCAGATTTCCGAGCATGGTGATCAGGTACATGGACAGGAAGAGCCCAACTAGAGTAGACCAGAGTTCTGGGTCATCAGAGAGTCCTAGGAGTTGAAACTGTGCTAGTCCTGTGTAGTTTCGTGGTTCCATGAAGCTTGCACTCCTTATGAAAAATATACCATTATTGGAATAAATAAATGTAAAGGCAATCAACAATATGTCTATATTGTAAGATTTATATGCTCAAAATCCACTATTCACACTTGATTTTTGCAATGATTTGGATAAAATGGAAATGTGTCCTCAAAAGCCCACATGATGTAAGCAACATTTTGAGAAGGAGAATATGTATCCCTCGAGAAATGGGATCCAGTGCTTCTGTATCACACCAAGGTTTGATTTATTCCTTAACCATGAAAAGAAGATGTAAACCAGAAAGGAAAAGAAAAGAGAGACAGACATATTGATGGAGAAAAGAGTGAGAAAGAAAAAAGAAAGAAGGGAGGGAGAAAGAAAGGAAGAAAGGAAAAAGGAAGGATGAAAGAAAAGAGAGGGAGGGGGAGGAAGGAAGCGATGAAAGGGAAGGAAGGAAGAAAGAAAGGAAGGAACAGAGGGAGGGAGGGAAGGAAGAACAGAGGGAGAAAGGGAAGGAACAAAAGAAAGATGGATGGAAAAAAGGAAGGAAGGAAGGAAAGCAAAGGCAAGGAGGAAGGAAGGAGGGAGAGGATAGGTGAAGAGAGGAGAAAGTGTAATTTTAAGATAGCCACCAAGGGATAACAGGCTATCTGGGACAATGGCAGATTGTGTGAACATCCAGAAACAACAATCTCTCTGTGGCCATAATTGCTGGAGCTTTCATAGAATAGAGCTTGACTCCTGCAGATAAACCTGCCAGCTCCACTTCGAGCAAATAATCTCTGCTCTGAGTGTTGGACAGAGACGAGCGGGGACACAGAAGAGAACGGGATGGATGGAAGAATAAAACACGGACAGTGTTTCTGTTCTGCCTGCATTTCCACTCCCTCTTAGGCTTCACTGCTGTTCAGTTTGGACCCAGATGTTGCTGGTTCATGGATGTGGCTAAAGACAGTACCTGCAGTAATTAGCTATGAGTGAGCAAATTATTTCATGCCACTCATAAGTGGGTCCACAGAAAAATCTCCACGGAATTGCTTATCCTGTAAAAGCAGCATGTATAGTTCTTTTTAAAAAAATAATAAGTCAGTTATTAGCTATCTGAATGATCAATAATATTCAACTATATAACGATTGTGTGTGTGTGTGTGTGTGTGTGTGTGTGTGTGTGTGAAGTGTGAATCCAATGTGTAGTCTACTAAATTAAGAAGAATGAAAGACGGGTTGGGTGTGTAGGATAGCTAACCAGGAACCATAGGTATGAGGATCATTTTTCAAACCCAGCCTGGACAAGAAACTCCATGGGTTATTATCTCCAATTAACTGTAGAATTCCGGAAATGGAGGTATGACTCAAATGATAGAATACCAGACTAGAGCCAAATAGCAGGATACAGCCCAGGCCCTGAGTTCAACCCCCAGTATTGGTAATAAAATGATGATGATGATAATAATAATGATGCTGACCTTTTGTCTTATTATCTTGGAGATAATAGATGATTTATATTTTGCTTTTTTCTTGTGGAGAGGAGGAATTGTGGTAAGACAGGTAGAGAGAAATAAGGGCCACACAAAAAAAATCTCAAGTTCACAGTCTAGGATTTGGAAGCCCTGGGGAAAATATTCTTTATTTCTTCCAAGATTAATGTCATATTGTCTGTCTGTCTGTCTATCTATCTATCTATCTATCTATGTATCTACTATTTACTATACATCTTCAGATATATGTGGATAGATATTTATAGATATAAATATAGATGTATATAAACAGTCCTGGGTGAACTCAGGTCCTGGGCACTGACCCACAGCTTAAAAAAACATTATAATAAAGTTGATGAACAGAGGGTTTACAATTACTTACGTTAAATAAAGAGTACTTTTATTTTTTGGACCCTATCACCCCTTCCCCCTCTCTTCCACATTTTCTGTCCCTGAACTTTGTTCTTCAAGGTTAGCAGTCTACCACTAGAGCCACAGCTCCAATTCTGATCACTTTCAACATTAATTTCCTGAAAAAGGACATGAGACACCTGCTCTGAATGAAAAAGTGCACTCATAACCTAAGCAGGACATAAAACAAAGGCTCTGAGAGTCTCACCCCTTCACCATAAGTGAGAACATAAACTTCATAGACCTCCAAGCTGAAGCCCTTACATACCTTATACCTTACTGTCTGGCTGCTCCCACCACACTTTGGCTCAGGAGGTGAAAGCGAGTTTGGGCCAGTCTTTCCCAAATCCCACATGCCCCATAGCACTTACTTGTTGCACTAGAGATTTGCTGTGATACAACCAGAGAGCATTTATTTTCTGCCCCTACGTCTTGCTTAGTCCGAGCTACCACAAGCTCGGTGCTTGGGGCTGATAGGAAGATGTGACAATACAGGTGTCTCCTTGTACAGGTGAAGAACCAAGCAGGCAGACAGTGTGATAGAAATGCATGAGGCTGGAAAGAGACAATTGGAGGACAAGAAGACAGAAGGGATATTTATAATCAACTGATGTCGGGGCTCAACACACCATGCTGATCATTAGTCAAGTTGTTGCTCATACACTAATCTCTAAGGACTCACTCCTCTCCATGGAGACACAGAAATGTTAATTGTGCAAAGGAGGAAAGATGCAATATGTACTTAGGCCTTCTTAGTGAATGATAATCCTCATTATCCACTGTTGGGAGAAGTTCAAGAGTCAAACCCAGAGGTATGGGGTTACACATCCTCTCCCACGGTGGGGATATCATGAATTAATGCACCACATTGATTTCATAGGGAGTTTGGCCTAGTGGTAGAGTGCTTGTCTTGCATGCACGAAGACCCGGGTTTGATTCCTCGGTACCACATACATAGAAAACTCTGGAAGTGGTGCTGAGGCTCAAGCCTTGAGATAGCCCAAGGACAGGGCTCAGGCCCTGAGCTCAAGCCCAAGACTGGCAAACAAAAAAGAAAAGAAAGGAAAAGAAAATCAATAACTCAACAAGTAGCAGAAATAACCAGGTGATAATGTGCTAAGAACTTGAGTGAGGACATCTTATAAAGTGTTCAGAAAAAAACAACAACAACTCTGTAGTTGCTAGGGCCTAGGCTTCCTTATTGGTGCATTCTCCTTTCTAAGCCATGACTGTGCTAGGATCTTCAGTATCTGATTATGAAAAGAGCAGAATGCAGACATAGTAATTATCTTTGAGTGAAATATTAGTGTGTGTGTGTGTGTGTGTGTGTGTGTGTGTGTGTTAGTTTTTTTTCATGCCAGTCCTGGGGCTTGAACTCAGAGCTTGGGTGCTGTCCTTGTGCTTTTGTGCTCAAGGCTAGTGAGCTGCCACTTGAGCCACAGCTCCACTTCTGGCTTTTTTTTTTGCATAATAACTGGGAATAAGGATCTCATTATCTGCAATGTCAGGTTCCTGAGTAGCTAGGATTACTCAGTACTTGGGTATGAACCAGTGGTGCTCAGCTAAAATGTAATTAATTATTCTTTTGATTTTTAAGTAATTTTACAAAGGGGCTTCAGTTCGATATGTCAGTACATTAGTACAGTGCCTCTAGACCAATATCCTCCCTTTCATCTCTGAATGAAAAGTTTTAACAAGAAACAGAACATGTGTGGACTGTGGCGAACACTGTGGATGGCAAATAGCAAATTCGTCAAAAAAATTTAAAAAGTAAACCCTAAACCCAGAAGTACCCTGTGATCCAACGATATCACTGTTGGGTAGTCATCCAGAATATTGGAATTCACCAGACAGCTAAGATACTTGTACAGCCAAGTTCTTTGCTGCACTGTTCACCATAGCCAAGTCAAGTTATGGAGACAGACCAGAAGCATTCCAATGGAAGACTGGATCAAGAAAGTGTGATGAACACACACACACACACACACACACACACACACACACACAGACATTCACTCACCCATCCAGAAAAATGATAAGTCATATGTAGGGAAATGGATGGACCTAGGAAAAAATTATGTTAAGTAAAGTATGTCAGGCTCAGAGAGCAAAGGATACATGTTTTCTTCCATGAGCAGAAGCTAGATTTAAACTACAATCTTGTGTACATAAACAATTCACTACAGTCTAATGAAATAAATATCAGATTGCTGGACCATGTTTTATTGGGGTGGGGAGAGGTCAAGGAAGGAGGGGCAGATGAATGAAGAGAGGGAGCATGGGCAAGACATTCTTCATATTTACTGTACATAGGTGAAAATAGAACTAGGTAACTTGAAGTGGGATTAGGAGAGGTGAAGAGGCGGTGACATTGATCAAGATACATTGTACTCATAAATATACATGTTGAATCAAAACCCCTTAAAGATAACTTAAAAAAAAGAGTTGTTCTTTTTTTTATTAATTTTTTTTTATTGTAATTAGTAAAAGGGTTACATGATATTTGCCAGATAGAAGGTGCATTAATTCACATACATTGATACCCTTTCACATGTCTTGGTACCCATTTCCCTCCCCCTCCCACACGCCCTACCCATCTTGGTTTTCCCCCCTTCCCTATCAAATTTCAAATACCCAAATACAAATAAATTCAATATATCAGATAACAAAGTGAGATACTATACCAATATGAGATAACCAAGGGACAGCAAAGGAGATGAGAGACAACATAGTACATTAAGGACTACAATCATTCATTATATGGCTTTTGTTTAAGGAACTTAGGCTCAATGGTTTCCTTCATTCGTCATAATCAGTAGAAACCTTGGGCTCTACTAGCAGAGATTTGCAATAGAGCGAAATCTTGATACATAAGGCCATATAATGTGAAGCTAATTGAAAGGACCTCCAGGACATAGAGTTGTTCCTTTTTTTAAAAGTTTTTGCTGGTCCTGGAGTTTGAACACAGGGCCTGGGCACTGTCCCTGTCTGCCACCTGATTTTTTTCTTTTCTTTGATTTTTTTGTTTTGTGCCATCCTGGGATCAGGCTCAGGGCCTGAGCACTGTCCTTGAGGTTTTTTTTTTTTTTTTTTTTTTTTTTTTTTTTTTTTTTTTGGTCAAGGCTAGAACTCTACCTCTTGAGCCACAGCACCACTTCTGGATTTTTTCTATGTATGTGGTACCAAGGGATCAAACCCAGATCTTCGTGCATGCTAGGTAAGCACTCTACCCCCAGGCCACACTTCTGGTCCCAAAAGATTTGTTCTTAAACTGGGTGACAGTGGTTCACTCCTGTAATCCTAGATACTGAAGAGGCTGAGATCTGAGGATCTGGATCACAGCCATCTCTGGCAGAAAAGTCCACGAGATACCTATCTCCAGTTAACTAGCAAAAGGAAATAAAAAGTTGGAAATGGAGCTGTGGCTCAAGTGGTAGAATGCCAGCCTTGAGCACTAAAAGCTCAAGGAAAGTGCCCAGAGCTTGAGTTCAAGCGCCAGGACTATCAACCCCCGCCAGCACAAAAAATAGTTATTCACTATAAATTCTTATGAGTCAGCCATGGAATTCGTCATGGTCTTCTATTGGAAAGAATATAAACAATAGAGGTATCTTTCCGTTTATGATTATTGCTGCACTATTCATAATACACAAGTGCTGGATTCATCCTGAGGATCAATCAACCCATGAGTGGATAAAGACAATCTAGTTGGTATATGCCATGAACATTATTTATTCAGTCGTATTGAGATAGAAAATTAGGTCACTTGGAGGAGACAGATGTGGAGACAATCTTATTTAGTAAAGTAGCAAGCATAAATCCATTTTCAATCACATGTAGAATCTCAACATGTAGCATTCAATGGCATAGACATTGAAGGACTATTTGGGTGGAACCTTGGGAGAAGGAAAATGAGAGGATGAGAGAAGAAGAGTACAAACACATACATTCCGGATGATGGCATAATTATATTCACTAAGACATTCTATTCACTAAAAGTTTAAGAAGAGGTTCTAGGGTAAGGGAGACCATGAAAGGGTAAAAGATTGGAGGAAAAGGGCCCCAGCTCCCCATCTTCCAAACATTCTACCACCATCTCCAAATGGAAGCAAACCAAATCTTGAATCTCTAAGGCTTCCAAGAACATTGTTGGTCGCAACCCTAGGAGAGGAACTCTCCTCTTCACACAGGAATGTGAAATAGGGTTGCCCATAAGAGTGACTGAAATGAGGCTAGCTGCATAGGCATACTTTCCAAAATCAGGTGTGTGCTTTTGGCAGTCTATTCTGACTAGCAGGTTAGAAAGGAGAGCCTGGGCATTGACGATGGGCTGGTTTGCAGGCAAGCCACCAAATTGCTCTCTTGATGTCCCTGTTCCTCAAACTGTAGATGAAGGGGTTCAGCATGGGGGTGACCACGGTATACCCCAAAGTGGTCATCATCACCTTCCTGGGGGTGTGAGAGACAATAGAACTGAAGTAGGCCCCCATTCCTGTCCCATAAAATAAGCTTACCACTGACAGGTGAGAGCCACACGTGGAGAAAGCTTTGTATTTCCCACTGGATGACTGGACTCTCCGAATGGCAGAAATAATTCGAATATAAGAGTACAATATCACTGAAATCGGACCACTACTGAAGAATACACCAAAAACATATAACAATATGTGATTAGTAGATGGATCTTTGCAGGCCAGGGTGAGCAATTCAGAAGGGTCACAGAAAAAGTGACGGATTTCTCCTCTTTTGCAGAAGGTAAGTTGTGACACCAGTACGAAGTGTGCCTGGAAATCTAAAAAACTAATAAAACATGACAGCAGAACCAACAAGCCACAGAGGCGGGGACTCATGATGAGTGAGTAGTGGAGAGGGTGGCAGATGGCCACCAAGCGGTCATAGGCCATCACAGCCAGCAGCGCACTGTCCAAACATCCAGAAAAGAAGAAAAAGGACACCTGGGTCAGGCAGCCAGCGTAGCTGATGGATTTGCTGTGATTCCTCAGGTCCACCAGCATCTTGGGGACAGTGGTGGAGATGAAGCCCAGGTCAGCCAAGGAGAGGATGGAGAGGAAGAAGTACATGGGGGTGTGGAGGTGGGGGTCAGAGGTGATGGCCAGGATGATGAGCAGATTACCCAGCACAGTGATCAGGTACATAGACAGGAGTAACCCAAAGAGGATGGGTTCCACTTCTGGATCATTAGACAGTCCCAGGAGCAGGAATTCCAAGATGGCGGTTTCATTCTGTGCCTCCATATTTCCTGGATACCTTGTGTGAGGGAAGAGATGGATGGAATAAATGCAGCAGGGTTGGGTTCACATGTTTAAAGCTCTATCTTTTGGATTCCAATAATTTGGGATGATGATTCAGACTTCAAGTCTGAATCTTCAAGTCTGATGCACATTAAACTTAAGCAGTATAATAGCTTGGGAAAGGTGTAAATGTTTCTCTACAGAGCATTATATATTCAGAGCAGAATGCTCACCTTTGGGTTGGTTTTGTGGAATCAAAGAAATGGAACAGAAATTGACTTACAAAATGCTTAATTCCTCTGTATAGAATCTTAGTAACAAGGTAAAATAAAAGAAATAGGGAAGTGGCACTGTGGCTCGATGGGTAGGGCGGTAGCCTTGAGCTGAAGAGCTCAGGGACAGCCCCCAGGCCCAGATTCAAGCCCCAAGACCAACAAAAAAGTAAAAGAAAAGGAAATAGGGAAAGAAATGGAATGCAGAGCTTGGATGCCATTCACTAGTAGTGTACTTTCCTAGAAACCCTGAGGTCCTAGGTTGAATGTCTCACCAAGAAGGAAGGAAAGAGTGGAGGGAGGAGAGGAGGGAAGAAAGGACTGAAGATGTGTGTGTGTGTGTGTGTGTGTGTGTGTGTGTTGTGTGCTTGTACTAGGACTTGAACTGAGGGCCTTGTAGTTGCCTGACTTTTTCATTCAAGTCTGGCCCTGCACCACTTGAGCTATAGCTCTTTGTTGTTCTTCGTTGGTTTCTTGGCAATAAGAATATCATACATTTTGCTGCTAGGCTGGCTTTGAACCACAATCCTCACTCAGATCTCAGCCTTCTGAGTGGCTAGGATTACAGGCTTGAGCAACTGTCTTCCTTGCTACCACTTTGTGTTTTACACATCAAAAAGTATTTTTTAAAAGAACTTGTAGCACCCTAAATGCTTTTTTTCAAAAATCCTTTTTTTTGCGAGTCCTGGGCCTTGAACTAGGGCCTGAACACTGTCCCTGGCCTTTCTGAAGGCTAGAGCTCTTCCACTTGTGCCATGGCACCACTTTTGGTGTTTTCTAGTATGTAGTACTGAGGAATCGAACCTGGGTCTTCGTGAATGCTAGGCCAGCACCCTACCACTAGGCTTGATCCCAGGCCGCTTTTTATTTTTGTTTTATTAATATGGTGTATTGTTGTAGAGTGATATACAGAGGGGTTACAAATGCACACGGCAGGTAGCAAGTACATTTCCCTTCACACACTGTCTTCTGTGTCCTCATTCTCTCCCAGTCCCTCTCTCCCATCTGTACCCACAAGCTGTATAGGTCGTAGTCATCAATGTTCAGCGAGCTACACTGCTGCATTTTTTCATCCTTTTTCCCTCAGGTTCCATATCTTCCCACAAATCCTTCCAAAGGTGTACTCAAAAATACACCATACTTAAATAAAGAAGACAGAGTCATCAGAAACAAAAAACTAGGGCCCAGAGTTTGGCCTAGCATGCACAGAGGCTCTGGTTCAATTTCTTGGTACCACATACATGGAAAAAGTCAGGAGTAGTGCTGTGGCTCAGGTGGTAGAGCTCTAGCCTTGAGAAAGGCCAGGGAGAGTGCCTAGGCCCTGGGTTCAAGCCCTAGGAGTAGAGAAACAACAACAAAAGAAGAACTCTCACTATTGCCTATGGGAGTAGGTTTCATTTCTACAGTTTTTTCAATTGATGGCAACATTCTTAAGAAAATATTTGCACCTCCTACCTTTCAAACGAATCCGTGAAATATATTTGCAACAGATAAATCGGTTTTGGTTGCAAGGTCTGAAACATTCTCTGCTATTATTAATTTTCTACATTGATTTTTTCCCAAGAGGAAAGTAAACCTTACACTGACAGATATATGACCATCTTGCCCAGTTAAACAATCAAAACTGTCTCTCAACTCTTGTCTCTGAGACAGCTACACAGAATTTTTTGTTGGCTGTAGGGCTCGAACTCAGGGCCTGAGTCCTGTCCCTGAACCTCTTTGTGCTCAATGATAACACTCTACCACTTGAACTACAGCACCACTTCCAGTTTTTGAGTGGTTTAATTGGAGACAAGAGTCTCATGGAGACTTTTCTGCCCTGGCTGGCTTTGATAACTGATCCTCAGTTATCAGCCTCATTAGTAGCTAGGATTAGAGGCATGAACCAATAGCATCTAGCCCTACACAGAAATTTACATTTTGCATATAAAATAGAGCAGCATACAATTTTTTTCTGAGAAACACACAATTCGTAGGTGCTGTATGATACGAGTTGGGCAACAATATTCATAAGAATGAATTTTACCACATTATGTCATGTTACTTTCTCAAGATAGGGTCTCACTATGGAGCCAGCAAAGCCTAGAATATGCCATACATTCTAGGCTGAACTCGGACTTAGGATTCTCCTCCTCAGTTTCTGGTGTATCTGACTTTGATCAACATATATGAGATTTTTTTTCTACGACCTTGAACTCCTGGGCTCAATTATTCTTCTGTATCTAAGTTGTTGGGAAGTAGAGGTATGTGTTGCCTCACCTGGACTGAACCACTGTTGAAGGTGGAAGTATACTGGTGAAAGGCAATCCTGAGAACAGCTTAAATGCTCTTTGGTTTGATTATACCATCGAGGGATCAGAGGTCATGGTGCTTATGGGTGGTTCTATAGAAAGAGTGAAAGATCTTATGATCAGACACACTTACATTCTTCATTTCCCCTCTTTTTAAATATATGATGACTTGCCAAACACTGGTGGCTCATGTCTTTCATCCTAGCTACTCAGAGACTGAGGTCTGAGGATTGTGGTTAAAACCAGTATGGGCAGGAAAGAGAATGAGACTCTTTTCTCCAATTAACCACTAAAAAGCCAGGCGTGGAGTGGTAGCTCAAGAGATAGATTGCTAGCTTTGGGTAACCTAGCTTAGAGACAGCATCTACGTCCTGAGTTCAAGCCCCAGGACTGGTATACACACATACACACACACACACACACACACACACACACACACACACACACACACCACAAATTTTTCACAATATTTTTTACACTTGTAGATTATCAAATGGGAAATATGTGGTGTTATAAGAAATCTGTGTTACAGATATTAGTTATTTCTGGGTACTAAGCTGGTGGACACAAGGCACAGGTAAGTGAAGGCACAGTTCACTGTTGCACAAATCGCATATGCTCTGTTTTTTCAGATCAAGGAAGCATTCGCTCAATATTTGGGAATATTAGGGGGTGGGGATTTTGGAAGACAGAGTCTCAGTATGTAACTGCATTTGTGACTTGTGGGTGCTTTTCTTTTCTTTTCTTTTTTTGGTCTTGGTCTTGAAAATGTGTTCTACTTTTTATCTCAGTTTGGCTTGGAATAGAGTCCGTATACTCCTAGCCAAAAGTGAAGCTTAAGCTCAAGTGGGAGCGTGCCATCCTTCAGCAAAAAGGCCTGAAGGACAGCATCCAGGCCATGAGTTCAGGATTGTCCCAGGACCAGCGCTCTCTCTCTCTCTCTCTCTCTCTCTCTCTCTCTCTCTCTCTCTCTCTCTCTCTCTCTCTCTCTCTCTCTCTCTCACACACACACACACACACACACACACACACAAACATGTTACACTTCTAAAAATTAACATGATAATGTAATCTGACCTTTTTTATTATAGAGAGAAGAAAGTATAATTATACAGATAAAAAGGCAACAAGCTCCATTCAAACACATAAAACAAACAAAAACTACCTTAACTCAGACTCTGGGTCCTTGTAATCTTCTGGGAAAGTGACTTATATAGCATGGTTATCACCTTCAAAATCATTATCATCATCACCATCATCTCCCTCATCTTCATGACTACGTCAGGGCTTTGGGGACAATGTAGAGGTACCTATTTCCTGCTTTGGTGAGATAGATTGCCTACATAGCCAAGACATAGTAGGGCAGGAATGCCTGCCTTCACATCAATGAAGACACAAAATTTCCTAAGCCTAGGAGTTGAATTGTACGTTCTAATACCCTCACATCTGAGTACCTGGGCATCCTATTGGTCCTGATGAGAAAAAGCCAGGATTGCTTTTGACTCTGTGCATCCAGACTGGTCCTTGGGACTTACTGAGATATACTTTGTCCTGCTGCAGCCATGATGTTCCCTTGTTTCATCTGTGATGATAGTTCAGGCTCTGTTCTCAGAAGTGACCAGAAGAGAGAGTAACTCTGGAGCCTTTTCACGCAGATCACCCTGGAGACAGAGAAACAGATTAGGCTAGGCTACGACTTGCAGTCTGTAGGGCAGGAGGGCAGAATGGGCCATTTCTAATTTTCTGACCTTGTGGCTCAGGGCACAGAACCCAATTAGTCCAATTATTAGACCAATTAGTTTCTGTTTCCCTAGTCTCCATGGCTCTGAGAGTCAGAATGAAGAAAGTCAAGGAGAAACATGAATTACTTGGAAATGTCTCTTTTTTTGGTTTTATTTTAATACAGTGATGTTATTGCTTATAGAAGCAATATATAAGGGAAAGACATTTCACTGATTAAATTTTTTAAAAATTTTATTTTAATGGTGATATACAGAGGGGTTACAGTCATGTAACTTAGGTAATAAGTACATCTTTTTTCTCCTGGATTTTACCCTTCCAACCCCCTCCCACACAGACCACTCCCCCACATCGAGTTGTATCATTAGTTCATTCTCAACATAGTGAGCGTCACTGCTGAATTACTTCATCCTTTGTTCTACCATTTTTGTGTTCCCCCCTTTCCCTTCTCCAAATCAGGTAAACTTACATACAGAACAAGAGATACAGAAATCAAAAACAGCAACAAAAGATTTTTTTTTTGCCAGATCTGGGGCTTGAACTCAGGGTTTTTTTTTTTTCAAGACTAGAACTCTACCACTTGAGCCTCAGCACCATTTCTGGCTTTTTTTTCTATGGATGTGGTACTGAGGAATCGAACCCTGTGTTCATGCATGCTGGGCAAGCACTCTATCACTAGGCCAAACTCCTGGCCCCAAAAGGGGAAATTTTTTAAGCATCATTTTACATGATCATATGCAAATAGCTATTGAGCCCTTGTGATCCTTTCCTAAGAATATTGCCCTTGGGTCTCACTGTGTGAATGTTCAGAGTCCTGTTCGATTGGTCATACCCAAGTGTAACATTTTGGAAAGACACATTTTAAAATCAAGTAAAAAGTGGTAGCAATTTTTGGCAGCTTTTTCATATATTTTTATTGTAATTAATAGAAGGGTTACATTGTATTCAGCAGATAGAAGGTGCATTACTTCACAAACATTGATACCCTTTCTCATGTCTTGGTTCCCATTTCCCTCCCCCACCTCGCCCCTCATCTTGTTTTCCCCCCTTCCCTATCCGATTTCAAATAACCAAATATGCATATATACAATATATCAGATAACAAGGTAAAATGCTGTAACAATATGAGACAACCAAGGAACAGCAAAAGAGATGAGAGATAGCATAGTACATTAAGTGTTGGGAGCCAGAGTGTGGAGCCAGTCTGTCCCTCGAATCTGCACATCAGAGTAAGATAACCACATTAAGAGCTGGTGCCAAGCCTAGGAACTTCTGAAGCTACATTGTCTGTATTGTGAACTTTCTGATCTCTTGGATTTATTGCTTTATTGGTTTTTGGCCTTGTCCTGCTTCTCTCATCTGAGATCTAACACTTTGCAAGAATGTAAATCCCAACAGCTCCCTGATTTACCATATGAATATAACCCCTGGCAGTTCCCTGGTTTCAAGAAAGTATATAAGCTTTGATTTGGAAATAAACGAGGCTATAGTCTGAAGCTCACAGCCTTCCTGGGCTGCTGACTTGGGCTGTAGTCCTCCCTAACCCCATCTGTTTGTCTATCTTCTAATTTTTCATAGTCCCTGCCCCCCATTTCAAGAATCCAGGTTCGCTGCCAGCTGGACCCGGCAATTAAGGAGTTTTTTTTTTAAAAATTATTAGACAATGCTTTATGTTAGAAAAATAAGTTCCTCTTATAGCTCTAAATTAATAAACCATTAATAATCAGATTAAAGTGTTGTATTTCATTTTAACTGACTCCACTAGCAGCATAAATTTGGATTTATGTATATCTTTGTAGGATACTAAGTGATATAATAATCACTGTTAATGACTGCATTTTTCAAAAAGATCTTTAAAGCTCTTCATTACTGTGAAATAGCCCAAAGAGAAATAACTGAAATAAAAAATTAACAGGTTGAGTTACTTAAAATGTACTATAAATTAAAATATATTTTAACAAGTTCCATATATACTTCTGTTGCCTTTTTGTCTTCTGTGTCAGTAATGGGGTTTGAATTCAGAGCCTGAATGTTGTCTTGTAGCTTTTTCACCCAAAGCTGGTACTGCACCACTTGAATCACAGCTGCACTTCTAGCTTTTTGCTTGTTAACTGGTGATAAGAGTCATCTGCACTTATCTGTTTGGGCTGGCTTCAACCTGATTCTCAGATCTCAGCCTCCTGAATAGCTAAAGGCTAAAGGCATGAGTCACTGGTGTCTGGCTCTTTGATTGCCTTTTAATCTTTATTTTTTTATACCACAAATACTTGTTCATCATAATAAACATAACATTGCTTTTTAAATTAGGATACATTAATAACATGAGCAATTTCCAGACATAGTCTTGCAAAAATAAAAATACAACCTTACCATGCCTATAAAATGGTTCTCATTCAGTTATTCCCCTCATCTGCTCTAGTCACCCAAAGCTTCCTCTTTGTATATTCATGCCATTGCTTTTTGTTGTTATTGTTGTTCTGTCTGGAATCCATATAAGAGATACAATGTACAATATTTGTCTATACATACATGACTTTAACCATTTCCCCATAATAGGCACCTAGACTGGTTCCATAACTAGGCTATTAAATGTGCCACAATAGACATAAACAATTTTTCCCTTTAGGATACATAGAGCATTGCATACATTCCTCATATCTTGTACTCCAAGGAGAAACAGAAAGATCTATAGATCAAAAGCATTTTTATTTTTGTGGCAAGGTACTGAAAAATTTATTCAATATTACACAATGCAAGAGTATGTCGGCTCAGCCCTCTTTGTGACAGATTTTAAATATTACAAGTCACCCCTGACCTTTGATGACACAGCTTAACATTATTCAACTTTATGACAGAGATAATATGTTTTTCACCAGAAGCCATTCTTTGAATTTTAATCTTTTCTAAGACTAGCAACACTTTTTTCAGATACCCACAATAGAAGTGTGCAGGAATTTCAAATCAGCCTTGGGATCTCCAGGTAAACAACTGATTCTTTATGTCGTTTAGTGTTACTATACAAGGATTTCAGTATAGGTTGTACTTACAGCTTGCATTTGTAAACTACAACAATCTCAATTTAGGATGAGCTCACTAAGACATAACTGCCAAGTCAATCAAGCAACCTCTAAATGACAAAGACATTAATTCCCTGCCATTACATTATGTTAGGTCATATTTACAAGTATTAAGTTATAGGGTCATTCCTCAAGCATATAGAGTAAAGACAAATTTTGAAGATTAAAGTTCATTGTCAGTGAGACTGGTGGGCAATTTGGCCTGGTGAGACAGTATATTATATTAATTATTAGGTATCTTTCCAGAAAATTAAGAGCACTAACTCAGAGCCCATGTGTGGTCCAGTATCTCTAAACGGTGATTGGATGTGTGCTTGGGTGGTGAGTATGTGTCACAGTCAGAAGAGCCAAAGGAAATATTGATCCTACTGAAAGCTGATGGTACACAGCTGTAATCCTAGCTACTCAGGAGACTGAAATCTGAGAATCACAGTTCAAAACCAGCCTGGGCATAAAAGATTCTTATTTCCAATTAGCCAGCAAAAATTCAGAAATGGAGCCGTGACTCAAGTGGAAGAGTGCTAGTCTTGAACGAAGACGCTAAGGGACAGTACTCAGGTCCTACGTTCAAGTCCCAGAACCAAAACAAGAAAGAAAAAAATAGAAAGTAAAAAAGATAAAAAATAGAAGGAAGAAAGGAAAAAAGGAGGGAAGGAAAAAAGGAGGGAAGGAAGAAGGAAGGAAGGAATAAAAACGGATCCTAACAAATGACAGAAAAATATGTTTACACTATAAAATCCTAATCAATAAATTTATTATGATTGAAAAAGAAAACTCTCCTTTTACTAGAGAACATGAGCTTTTTCTGTACTTGAATAAGGATGTTAACTTTGTTCACAATGAATAGAATGACTTCAGGAACTACAGGCACAATTATGGCCACCAAGAAACGGAGAAGAGGATACTATCGATTTAATCTCCAATTTTTGCACCCTCAGTGGAGAGATTCAGCACAACTTCCTTTGTTCTCTGAGAGTAGTTACTTCTTAGGCTACCTTTATTTCTTATGTTACCATTGACCCACCCAGAGCACTACTCAAGAAGAAAATAAAACGCATTTGTAATCTTAATAAGAATAATTTAATATAGGTTGGGTCAGTAATTACTAAAAGTTGAAGTCACAGGTGAAAAAGTGTGGTAACATGAAACTGCAGCTCTAGAAATGAGCTACAACCTCAGGAAATAAGGAAAATAAGAAAGAGATTGGATTTCTTTCTGCATGATGTCTTTCCCTGACCACTAACGAAGAACCACAAAGTCCAAATGCTCCCTCCCAAACAGGCATCTGGGAAACAAAGGGAGAAAGAGGAAAAGATCAGAGTCTCCTTTACTGCTTTGCAGTCAATCCACCAATGACCTAACTTCCTCCCTCTAGTTCCCCACTATCTCCAGATTTTACCACCCTTCAACCGTGCTACAGGCTGTAGTTCACACCTTGAACCCAGGACCCTTTGTAGCATTGACCCAAAATAATAGCAGTTCCAGATCAAAGACAGTCCTGGTGAGAAACAACATGGAAATAAAAGGGGGTAAGAGCTAACAAAAGCCATGTTTTCTAGATGTTATTTGGCAGTGTCTGGATGTCAGGCTATTATTTTAAGACATTTCCTGAGGCCTGTCTTGATATCCCTGTTCCTCAACCCGTAGACAAAAGGGTTCAGCATAGGAGTGAGCATGGGATACATTACTGTGACAATCATCACTCTTGAGGGATCATACGAGACAATGGAGCTGAAGTATTCCCCCATCCCAGTCCCATAAAATAAGCACACCACTGAGAGATGAGACCCACAAGTAGAGAATGCTTTATATTTCCCACATGTGGATGGGATTTTCAGAGTGGCAGAGATAATTTGGACATAAGAATAAAGGATACCTGAAACTGGAACACCCCCAAAGAGCACACTGATGAGATAGATGAAGATACTAATGGTAGAATTATAATTGCAGGCAAGCTTAAGGAGTTGAGGAGGGTCACAGAAAAAGTGAGAGATTTCTACGTCTTTGCAGAAGGTAAGTTGTGACACTATCACACTGTGAGTCAGGGAGTCCAAAAGGCCTGGTGAACAATGCCAGCAGGATCAACAAACCACACAGACAGTGGTTCATGACAGCTGGGTAGTGCAAAGGTTGGCAGATGGCCACCAAACGATCATAAGCCATCACTGAGAGCAGCTGACTGTCCAAACCTCCACACAGGGCAAAGAGAAACACCTGAATTAGGTACCCAGTGTAGCTGATAGATTGGCTGCGTGTCTGCAGGTTCACCAGCATCTTGGGGACGATGGTGGAGATGAAGCAGATGTCATCCAAGGAGAGGATGGAGAGGAAGAAGTACATGGGGGTGTGGAGGTGGGGGTCAGAGGTGATGGTCAGGATGATGAGCAGATTTTCGAGCAAGGCAACCAGGCAGATGGACAGGAATAATCCAGACAGGAAAGGTTGCAGTGCTGTGTCCTCAGTGAGTCCCTGGAGCTGGAATTTCAAGACACCAGTTCGATTCATTGGCTTCATGCAGCACAATTACCTTTCAGAAAAATGAATAGAACCTGTAAGAAAGGAAAGAAGCATGGCTAATGGAGACCCATGACTCTAGGATATAAGTTTAAGCAATTCATAAATACAGTTCTCACACATGTTTAGCATGATTCCTCATTTATGGCAAAAATGCCTTTGCTTTAGTACTGTCCCCAAATCACTTTCACTTGTTCCTACGTAATTCTACTTCACAAAAAGCAGAATGCCTATGTCTTCCACTAAGCTAAGCTTCTACAAGGGCAAAAGTAATTAGATGTTAAAATAGGTATCCTTTCCAGAGTCGCTGAACAAGTTTACATTCCTACCAAGAGTTGAGTACAGCTCCCAGTTTGGTCACATACATGCCAATATCTGTTATTATTAGGTACTTGATAATGGCCATTCTAACTGGGGTGAGGTGGAATCCTAGGATAGTTGTCATTTGGCTTTAAGGCCAAAGCTGTTAAATATTAATTGGCTATTTTTTACTACTTCTTCTGAGAAGTCTCTCTTTAAGTCATTAGCTCATTAATTGGGTTGTCATTTCTTTGAGGATTTATTTGAGGGGGTGTTTTTTTTTTACCTCTGAGAATATTTTACCTTTAAGAATACCTTGACTGAGGTACATCTGGTAAGTATATTTTCCTGTTCTGTGATCTTTCTATTTAGCCTGTTAGCTATGTCCTTTTCCATGCAGAAACTTTTGTTTGTTGCAATCCCATTTATTCTTGGATTAGTTGTGACTCTATCTTTTATTTGACAGCAATTCCACTCCTGAGCATTTATCAAATTGAACACAAATGGGGCCACACTAAAGCTACCAGCACAAGTCTGGCCAGTCTGGGCAGGAAAGTCTGTGGACCTCTTATCTCCAATTAACCACAAGAAAACTGGAAGTGGCACTGTGGTTCAAAGTGGTACAACACTAGCCTTAAGCAAAAAAGAACTCAGCGACAGTACCTAGGCCCTAAGTTCAAGTTCCACAACTGACAACAAAAACTAATATTAATTATAGAACACCAAAAAAACAAAACAAAACAAAAACCCAGAGTTAAGGTTTTAGGATTTCAGACATATAAAATCCTTAAAAATGTAAATTACTCCACTGTGAAAAAATGACCAATTAATGAATGGTAAGCTGGGAAGAGAATGTATATAAAATGCCACAAGAGAAAGCAATGTGGAGCCAGGCATGGTGGCTCAAACCTGTAATCCTAGGTTCTCAGGAGGCTGAGATCTGAGGATCAAGGTTCAAAGCCTACCCAGGCACTAAAGAACGTGAGACTTTTATCTCCAATTAACAACTAGAAAATGGGAAGTGGGGCTGTGGCTCAAGGGGTAGGGCTGTATCCTTGAACTGAAGAGTTCAGGGACAGCGCCCAGGCCCAGAGTTCAAGCCCCATGACCTACCAGAAAAAATTGGTGAGTGATGCCTGTGGAAGACAGATGTGGCTGGGAACAGAGCTGTGAATGAAGAGTCCTGAAGACTGCAGCAGAAAGAGAATATAAAAGCATCATTAGATTCTGAGGTGGCATTTTTTACATATTGCGGCTCTCCCATCTATCTGTTCACCCCACTAGTTCTGCTTCTCTGAGGGAGGAGTAAGTGGGTTCTTAACAGTCCCTCCATCAGCGCCATGGGCCCTGACACTCACAGGGCTGAGTCTGACTCTCTGCTGGGGCCGTCCAGAAGTTCAGATCCACTGTTCTCTCCTGTCTGATGGATAGTGAAGGGTTGAAAGTTTGTTTATTGTTTTTTGGGTTTTTTTTTTTTGCTAGAAAGCAGAATCAGAGGTGGACATCTTGATGAAATGATGACCTTGGAAAGAAAAGATTTCACATATATGGCTCATTGTTGTAGACCCAACAATCTGCAAAGCCTATGGGCATAATCAATTATCTGTACTCGGCATAGCTTTGAGGCGCCCAGCCCACAGAACTCACAATTAGCCTAATTGGTTCATTCTTTCCCAATCTCTTAAGGCTTGCCAATAGTAATGGAAGAGGAAAAGAGAGCAAAAGGTAGGGTCCAGGCCCATCCTGATTTGAAAAAGCTGGCTTGTAGGTTTTTGCAGCTAACTTGCAATTTTAATTATCTCCAAAAATAATTGTGAGGCTAAGTTACAAAGCTCGCCCTGTAATCCTGGCTACTCAGAAGGCTGAGATCTGAGGATCATGGTTCAAAGACACTTTTTTCCCAACTAACTCTATGGCCCAAGTGGTAGAGTACCTTGAGCAAGTAAAGCTCAGGCCCAGAGTTCAAAACCCAAGGACAGGTACAAAAAAACCCCAAACCATTGTGTAATTTTAATTTTATGGCTTTGATACCTGTAAGTCTATTATATTTATCCATCCTATGCTTGAGGGCAAACTGTGTTTTCTAATACAAAAATCTGATGCAAGGCCGGAAGCTGGGTGAAGTTATAGTTCCAAGCACTCATGTAGCATATGTGAAGCCCTCAACTTCATCTGGTGCTAATTCTATTCTCTCATTCTCTCGATGAAGATTCATGTCTCTAAAAGGATGTTTATACAGTACTTTCTTGGGAGTTTTCTTGGAGATTTATGGTGTTTTGCTTTGCTTATTCAAATTTATAGACTGTTTTTTCTTTGTAATTTGGTACATATGAGTATACAAGAAAACTACTATTAATAACAAATTAAAAGCCTAAATGGAAAGATACTTCCTATTTGTGACTTTAATTAGTATTAAGATGCCTATAAGATATTTAATGTTATTTCTGTAAAAGTTTATATAAAATCATAAGAGACCCTGAATAGCCAATGAAAAACATGAACAAAGCTGTGAAGATCATATCTCCTGATGTCAAACTATGTTACAAAGTTACAGCAATCAAGAGCATGGTACTGGGGCCGGGAGTTTGACCTACTGGTAGAGTGCTTGCCTAGTATGCACAAAGACCCGGGTTCGATTCCTTGGTACCACATACATAGAAAAAATGCCAGAAGTGGTGCTGTGGTTCAAGTGGTAGAGCTCTAGCCTTGAGAACCCAAGGACAAAACTGATGCCCTGAGCCCAAGCCCAGGACTGGCAAAAAAGAGAGCATGGTACTGGTATAAAAGAAAGACACAGAATTTTGAGACAAACTTCAACCACATAATATTGCAAGCTATTGATCATTAGGAGTTTGGGGAGGGAAGAGAAAGAGGCTCTGTTGGGAACTAGTGGGTTGGGGCTTGGATAAAGATAAAAGAGGATGATGGATATGGTAAAAATCAGTCCACATGAATGAAAATGGAATAATGAAATCTGCTGAAATCAGGGTTGGGAGAGACAGGGAGAATGATTAAAGGGGTGACAGATGAAGATGCATTGTATTCATAAACTGACATGTTGAATTGAAATCCCTTTGTATATATAAAAATTGAAGAGAAAGAAATATGTCAAAATTGTATTTAGGGATGGGATGAGGGGTCAGAGAAAGTACTAGAGCAAGGATTAATGGGAATACATTATACACATGCATAGATATGTCTACCCCATTTTGTATGGCTGAAAAGAAATGCAATAAAAAACAGATTACAGGACTCAGAAATGCATGAATATAAAAATCAACTAAACTTTGACAAGAACATGAACAGGAAAAGCAGAGCCTATGCACTAATGTACTGATTGTGTATAACTGTAATTCCAACAGTAGTTTAAGATAATAGAATCATAAATTTAAGGCCATCTGGAGTGGCATATTTAAGACTGTCTCAAAAAGAAAAATACTGTTATTGGAAATCTTGGTTATCCAAATGAAGAATAAAATTGGATCCTTTCACAAATAGTAACTCAATGGGTTAACTATGCAGCCCGCAAAAATAAAAATTCTAGAAGAAAACAGACCAAAAAAACCTTTCTTGTTTTTATTTTGATGCCAAGAGAGGGACTTAGCTTGGGATCTTATGCCTTCGTCTGCCTTTTATAGTCAAGGCTGGTGCTTTATCTCTTAAACTACAGCTCCACTTCTGGCTTCTTGGTGGTTAATTGGGAAATAAGTGTCTCTTAGATTTATCTGCCTGGTCTGACTTTGAACCATAATCCTTTGACCTCTTGGATTACAGGAGTTAGCCATCAGGGTCCAGGACCTGAGTTCAAGCTTTATTAATTGCACAAAAATAGTCAAGAAAGTGTCTTAAGTGTCTTTACCTTCCCCATCTGCCCTGCCCAAATTATATGATAGTGAATATGTTCATTTGATTTACAAGTTCATGATGTATTTAGATTTATCACACTATACTCCTTGCATATATGCAATCTTTGCCAGTTTTATAGAATGAAGGCTGAGCAATTATGGAATTTATATACTTACTTAGAACTTGCTAATTTCCTTTAAGTAGCCCACAGTATGACACAAGGCAGCAAAGCAGGGTGTTACCTAAGGCTGTAATGGTTGAAAGATTCTACTGGGAGAGGAAATGCTTGCAAGATCATGAATTCATGCCTGAGGACTCAGGTTTTCATTGACTATTGACATTCCTAAGTCCTTTGCTTCTTGGTGAATATTTCCATAACAACTGTTTTTCCATTGGTAAGAGAAGATAAGTAACATAAAGACAGAGTAGAGGGGCCAGGTGTGTGGTCTAGTGGTAGAATGCTTGCCTAGAGTGCATGAGCCCTGGTTTGAATTCCTTGATATCACACATGCAGGAAGGAAGGAAGGAAGGAAGGAAGGAAGGAAGGAAGGAAGGAAGGAAGGAAGGAAGGAAGGAAGGAAGGGAGGGAGGGAGGGAGGGAGGGAGGGAGGGAGGGAGGGAGGGAGGGAGGGAGGGAGGGAGGGAGAGGGGGAGGGAGGGAGGGAGAGGGGGAGGGAAGGAGGGAGGGAGAGAGGGAGGGAGGGAGGGAAGAAGGAAGGGAAAGAGACAAAGTAGAGATTGGAAAAAAAAAAAGCAGGGCTCCAGTAATCCTAGTTAGTCAAGAAGTTGAGATGAGTGAATTGCAGTTTGAAGTCAGCCCAGACAGGAAACTCGGTGAAACTCTTATCTCCAATAAACTACTCAGAAAAAGCCAGAAGTGGCACTGTGGCTCAAGTGGTAGAGCACTTTCCTTGAACAGAAAGAGGCTCAGGGCCAGGGCCCAGGTCCAGAGTTCAAGTCCCAGCACCAGTAAAAACAAAACAAAACATAAAATGAATAACAAAAGAACCCTTCAAAAATTTTTTTTTAAAAAAACAAGCATCATTTTGTACCTAAATCTCAAGATGAACACCTCTGTTTTGTCACAATTTTGGCTGGAACAAGTCACCAGCTCAAAGGAATGGGACCAGATAGTGGCTTGGATATACATGAGAGGTAAGAGTTGTTAAACACAGTATTAGGAAAAAAATAAGAACACTGCTCACTGCCAACTCTTACCGTTTAACAGGATATTTGACTCAAAGTAAATTGGATTTGAGAGATGGCATTTGTTTTCCTGGTACAGCCCACAATTCATCTATCATGGCACCATGATCTAGTGAAAAGAGCCTAGAGAAGAAATGAGAATTCAGGTGGAACTGTGGATGATTTAGGCATCTGGACAGACTCTATCTGTCCCTGGCTATGCAGGGACAAGCAACATGGCTCCTCTTCCATCACTGCTGTCTCTTCTAGGGCATTACATCCATCTGGAGCCATTTGGTGTCCAAATTGGACATATCTCGAGTTGCTTCAGATCTTTTCACAGTGTGTAAAGAGCTCACCTTGTGGCAGAATGTATTTTCTTTAGCTTACTTGGCATCCATTGTTCCTGAAGTGGTACTAGAATTACACATCACCTGATGGCAGAGATGGATTAGGACAAACATGTTGTCTGTCAGTTGCATGGTTATATAATTGTCTTGGTATGTGGACATTCAGATAGCCACAATGTCATC
This sequence comes from Megascapheus bottae, assembly GCF_031878675.1. Taxonomy (NCBI): domain Eukaryota; kingdom Metazoa; phylum Chordata; class Mammalia; order Rodentia; family Geomyidae; genus Megascapheus; species Megascapheus bottae. The sequence continues at coordinate 31,856,850 of NC_143509.1, forward strand.
AGTAGTGTAATCTTCTGGGACCACTGTCATCAAGGTGGCACAATCACTAACCAAAAGTTTGTTCTATAACACATGACTTAAGTGTGCTTTTGGCCCTATGAATTTTATACACCTGCCATCCTAGCTACTCAGAAAACTTAGATCTGGACAACTATGGTACAAGGCCATCCTGGCAAGAAAGGCCATGGTTCATCTCCGATGAACCATCAAAAAACTAATAGTGTAAATGTGGCTGGAGTGGTACCATGCGATCCCTGAGTAAAAATGCTAAGGGTCAGCACACTGAGTTCAAGCCCCAGTCTTAGCATACCATACACACACATCATGAACCTGAAGTCATTTTATGCTATATAATATATAGTATATTATACTATATAATATATAGTTGAGAGACTGTAGTTATTTCCCAAGATGAATGTAGAAGATAGGTGTTGGAAAAAGATATATTTGTATACTTCCACTAATATATATTTAATAAACAAAATACACATAACCAAAATATGTTTAATGTACCTTTACAAATTTGTACAAAATGAAGTCTTGTGAGCTTTTTCTGACTTATGCTCATGAAAAAGTACAGTTGGAAAAAATAGGAAGGAGGAGCCAGGAGTGTGACCTAGTGGTAGAGTGCTTGCCTAGCATACACAAAGCCCTGGATTTGTTTTCTTGGTACCACATACACAGAAAAAGCCGGAAGTGGTGCTGTAGCTCAAGTGGTAGAGCTCTAGCTTCGAGGAAGCTCAAGGACAGCGTCCAGGCCCTTAGTTCAAGACCCAGGATTATCAAAAGGAAGGAAGGAAGGAAGGAAGGAAGGAAGGAAGGAAGGAAGGAAGGAAGGAAGGAAGGAAGGAAGGAAGGAAGGAAAACCAACTTTTTACACTTTCTGTCAAGATTTTCCATGGAGAAAAACTCTATGTCCACTTTTATCCTGTGGTAGTTTGGGTCTGAAATATACCCTGAAAGCTAATGTGTTGAAAGACTCAGTCCCCAATGCAGTGTTCAGAGCTGGGGCATTAAGGAGATGATCAGATGGTGAGGGGCAGCCTGACCTGCTCAATGGATGAACCCACTGATGGATTCCTAATTAGGTGCATTATTGGAGTTGGTAGAAAGTGTAAATGGTGAGGCCAATTGGAAGAAGTGAGTTGATAGGAGACGTGCCTCTGAAAGGCCTATTTTGTCCCTGCCCCCTCCTCTCTGCTTTCATGTCCCAGTCAAAAAGGAAACATCCTTAACGCAAGATCGAAGCCATCATGTTCTACCTCTCCACAGGCTAAAAGCCATCCATTCAGCCAAGACTGAAACCTCTTAAAATCATGAACTAGAGTAAATATTTCCTGCTGTAAGTTGCTTCTCACAGAAACCTTCAAAGGATGAAGAAAATAACAGATACCGTTATTATGAAAAGGCATTCAAGTTCTACCTTTTATTGTTTGTGTTAACGTTGGCAATTCTCTCAAAGAAAAAATTACAACTTACTCATAACATGATAGGGTTAAAATAATAAAACAACCTTGTGTATTTCTTCTCTGGATTTCTATAGAGACATGACTAAAGACTTTACCCTTAGACTTGTGAAAACTAGAGATGGGGTAAGATGTTTCTGAAGGGAAGCTGGATACTCTATAGAGACAACACTCAAGAGGAGAAATTCTTAGAGAAGAAAAAGCGTAATTGGAACTGGGATCTGGAGCTGTGTGGAAAGCCCCAGAGTGGGTTCACCGCACAATTCCTTGATTCTCAGGAGGAAAACTCCAGACACAATCAAAACAGTGATTTATTTAATGAGGAGCCCGAGGGTCGAACCCCAAACAAATCCCTCTGTGTTTGAGTTCACAGCTCACGGACTATGCCAGGTGTCTGTCAGTCTCAAGGTCTTGCGCTTGCCTCTTTCTTGAGGCTGCCCTTGGCCAATGAAACCTAGCTCTTTTCAGAACTCCCAGGGCAATGCCCTAGCTTTGTTCCCAAAGTGCTACAGCAAACAGGTAAGGGGAAAGAAAGGATGAAGTTGGGAGAGATGGGGGAGAATGATGAAAGGGTGACATTGATCAAGAAGCCTTGGACTCATTAAATAAAAGATAAAATAAGTTAATGAATATTTTTGGCCATGTCTGTATTCTGTAGTTACTTAGGTGGCTGAGATGTGAGGACTGTAATTTGAAGCCAGCCTGGTCAGAATCATCTGTGGGTTAATTTTTTTTAAATTACTTGTGCTGGTTTGAACTGATTGTGCTATGCCCTCAGCATAGCAAAGTAAGAATAAAAGGCTGTCATTCTCTACGTTCAACTGAGAACCTTTCAAGACTTCAGTCATTCTTTTATTTTTCAACGCTAGGAATGGAGCCCCGGGTTTCACACATGCTAAGCATATAGGCTACTGCTGAATCAGAATCCTATCCCGTAACTTTGTTTCATCAGAGGAAACTGCCCCTACTGCACCCACAAACTGTCTTGTCATTCATATGGTAAATCCTGGCACAGAACCCACCATGTACAGTTCTCTCTTGATCAGTGGTAGATTGGCTTTAGGCCATCTCTAAACCTGTGAGGCTTCAGGTTCCCTGAATAAAATGGCGTAGCATACTGTCCTGGGTGCTAGAAATCCTTGCTAGATGATGATTTCTAGTTCCTAGTGCAATGCAAATACTAAGTGAATAGTACTTATGCTGTACTTGTAATGAAGTAATGGCAAGAAAGAATATCTGTACACATTGAAGACAGTCACAGTTGGGATGGAGGCTCCTGATCATTCTGACTGGGTCTGATGAGATTACAGGAGTGTGGAACCATGCTACTCTCCATCCTGGGCTTCAAATTCAGAGCAGTCGATTACTAGAGATTTCCAGGATAAAATGGAAGGATCCATGAAGAAACGCACTGGCAATGTATGACTTATGCCTCTTGACAATTTTTCCTTCTTCTCCAGTTCATCTTCCTCAAGTTACATGGAAGCAGGGAACCAAACAGCTATTTCAAAATTTGTCCTTCTGGGATTTTCCAAAGAGGACCTGCAGCCTTTCCTGTTTGAACTGTTCCTGTCTATGTACCTGATCTGTGTGCTTGGAAATGTGCTCATCATCCTGGCCGTCACCTCTGACCCCCACCTCCACACCCCCATGTACTTCTTCCTCTCCAACCTCTCCTTTAATGACATCTGTTTCACCTCCACTACAGTGCCCACAATGTTGATGAACACAATAGCCCAGAACAAAACCATTACCTACGAAGGATGCCTTACCCAGATGCATTTTTTCATGGTTTTCTCTGGACTGGATAGTTTGTTACTGACCGTGATGGCCTATGACCGGTACGTGGCCATCTGTTACCCTCTGCACTATATGGTTCTCATGACCCCTCGCCTCTGTGGTGTCCTGCTTCTACTGTCCTGGCTGATCTGTCACACTTATTCCTTGCTTCAAAGTTTGATGGTTCTGAGGGTCTCCTTCCATGAAGAGCAGGAAGTCCCCCACTTTTTCTGTGAGCTTGCTCCAATTCTCAAGGTTGCCTGCTCGGACACCTTTGCCAATGATGTCCTACTGTACTGTATCACTGGCCTGCTGGGTATAATCCCCCTGACTGGGATTCTACTTTCTTACTATAGAATTGTCACCTCAATAGCGGTCATTTCCTCTTCTAGAGGGAGGTACAAGGCCTTTTCCACCTGTGGGTCTCACCTCTTGGTTGTCTCCTTGTTCTATGGTTCTGGCTTTGGGGTGTACCTCACCTCTGAAACAGCTCGCCCTTCCAGACACGGGCCGATGGTGGCTTCGGTGATGTACACAGTGGTGGCCCCCACGCTGAACCCCTTCATCTACAGTCTGAGGAACAAGGACCTGAAGGGGGCACTAAAAAGACTTTTTCACTGGAATTGGTAGGCTTCATTCAGGTCATCAGGTGTGCTTGAGGAAGAAATGGAAGGTGGCTGAGTAATATAAATGAGTACAAAGCACCTGTGGAAGAAAGAAAAAAATTAAAAAAAAAACAAGTTCAAGTATACAGGCAGGGAGGGATAAGACAAGTCAAGTAATGCATACCTACCTACACAATTCTGGCCCATCTAACCCCTCTCAGTTGTTCAAGGTTCCAGCCTCCTGCCTGCAGGCCCACTCTTTTCCCTGTCTTGATCTGGTGACATCTGGATTGTCTTGCTGTTAACCTTTCACTGTATATTCAAATTATGAATCTTTCTTGGGTGTGGTGCTTGCAATCTGGGGAAAGGGGTGTAACTCAAGGATAGAGTGCTTGCCTAGCATGTAAGAGGCCCTGAGCACCATCTTCAGAACACCATTTGTTCCATCTATCTCATCTATCCATTCAACCATTCGTCCATCATCTTTTCTCCTTCCCTCCTTCCTTCCTTCCTCACCCTGTCTGGCTGCTTGTCTAATCTACCTGTTTCATCTATCCATTCATGATTCATCATCTGTCCTTCCTCTCTCCTTCCCTCCCTCCCTCTCTCTCTACCTACCTATGGTTGCTACCCATCTAGGCTGAGGGCTTCCTTAGCGAACCTTTTACTGTGTACTTTAGGAAGCAGCAAGCTCTGTGAATGTAGTTCAGTGGTGGTAGAATATGTTTGGTTGCATGAGGCCCTGAAAGGAAAATTCAGCCTATCTGCACAATCCCACATATCTGAAATAAAAGTAAAGCCACAGCATTATCCTTTCCTGATCACATGTCCCCAAATCTCATTTCCTTTTCAGATGCCTGACCGCCACCTACACTCCCATTCCAGCTTACCTAGCACTTGTTTTGAGAGGGACGGGGCACAATGGTTGAAGAGTATTATTATGAATTTGAATCTGTAACATTTTTTATTATTCTTGTGATGAAACTTAGGGCTCATGTCCAGCTGTATTAACTTATTAATATATGCTACACAATCTCCCCCCATAAGTATCTACTTCATTGCCCCTTGGGTAAGGAATGTTATGTATCATCCTTTCTTTTCTGAATCAGGACGGGTCTATCCATTGCTGCTCCTGGAACGTCTCCCTAAGCTTTCCACACTTCTTTGTGAATTGGTTCAATAGCAACTGCTTGGGGTCTCTTGGACTACCCCTGCTAATAGGCTTGTTTATATTTCTCTTCCAAAACCTTTATTTGCCTTATGGAGCTCTCTTTCTTGCTCAAACCTAAGTGCAGAGAAATGAATTGATACTGCACATGTACAGAATATCCCCTAGAGAGGAAAAATCATTACTGTATGAACTGTGCCTTGCTGGAGACTCCAGGAATTAAAAACAGAGTAAGATGGGATTAATCACAAGTCCCCTCTGGAGACTGCAGGAGGCATTTTGTCTGAGGACTGGCAGGAAAATGCAATGAGGTACAAGATCCCTGAGCTATATCAGGGCTTATGGGAACTCATTATTTGCTGCTACCCAGAAGACTGGTGTGATGGAGGAATTGGGCACGGAGGGAGCAGTCATGCTGGATTCCCAAGGCTCTTAATCAAAGCAATTACTCCATCTCTTAACTCTGGGAAGCATTCTTTCTGAGCTCCTAAGGTCTAATCTCCAGAGAATGTTTCCCTTTAGTCTAACGCAAGGCAAGAACTAATAAGTGATTGCTATTATTTTCACTCATGAGCCATGGAAAACTTTTCAGCAAGGCCCACACATCATTTGAGCATGTTTCCCTTAGGGAGGTGCAAGTAACTGTAACCTCAGAACTATGTGGTGTCAGAAAGCAGGGACTCTAGGAAGCCAAATGGAAACCTTAGAAAATCAGTAAGCAAATACCTACTCACTGTGCCCTCTGGCCCAGCTGACACTGGTATGAAAGAAATCAAGACGTTCCTACCTCTCTTCCTCTACAGAGGGTGGGTGACTCCTTCACAGGAGTATTGAAAAGAATATGGTCAATCCTTGGGAAGAGTTTAAGTCTCAATCTCCTTGAAGCAAAGAAAATTTGGCAGTCTCTGGGAATCAGGTTTCCTTATTTAGTCTTTGATGGAGTAACTAGTTGGCTTAGGAATCAAACATTGAATCAGTTGCTAGTGGTTCATGCCTACGATTCTAGCTACTCAGAAGGCCTGAGAGCTGAGAGTACAGGTTCAAAGCCAGCCCAGCTGGACAGTTATAAAAGAATCTTATTGTCAATTAACCTGCAAAATGTCAGAAGTGGGAGTGTGACTCATGTGGTAGAGCACCAGACTTGAGTAAAAAAGCAAGAGCCCTGAGTTCTAGCCACACTATAAGAACAAAAACAAAACAAAATTAAAAAAAGGAAATCAACATTTGAAACCAACAAAATTAGCAGTTGGCTGAAGTAATAGTGCTCTTAAAATGAAAGTTCTTAAAATGAAAGTGCTTTTTTTCTTGAGCAACAGAGTAAGACCAAATAGGATAAAAGTGGACAAAAGGAGAGAGAGATATCGATCTAAGCTGGAGGTCTAGCTTAACGGCAGAGTGCTTGTTTAGCATGCTCCACACTGGATTCTAGTCCAAGCACCAACAAACAAAACCTCCAAAATAAAAAGAAAAATACAGATTAACACTTCTTGAAAGCAAGAAAGTTTTAACCTGACATTGTTAAAGAATACTTTTCACTTCTCACAATGAGAACCACAAAAATCTCACAGAAAACAGAACAAAACAAAAACCTGGAATTGATCTGTCAAGATAGAAAACACACTTAAGACTCTTCCAGATACTTTCCAAATCTGCTTCTCACTCACTTCCTCTCCTCAGCAGGCTCGGAACCTGAAATCTGCAATTTCTCTTGAGGATTTGTATTTCTGTGCAACTATTCCTGAAAAGGTCAAATGGTCAACAACAATTGTGCATCATCCACAGCACAGTCTTAACAGACCAACCTGTTATCTTCCAAGCTAACCAGCAATTCCTCCAAAGCATTTGCTACATCCGAGATATATCTGCCTGTACTGACTGCAAAAACTCATATATAGTCACATGAACACAGAGGCACTATTTTCTCTTAGTGCCTGCCAGGGACTGGCTCTAGGTCAAAATCAAATGCTTAAGTTCTTTTACATAAATGGCACAGTGTTTGCATAGGACTAGAAGTATTGCTTTAGGAGGAAGTACAAAGAGAAGCTACCTGTGTGTTCTGTATAGAAGCATGGCTCTCGTGGTAAGAGTGCTGGCTGTGAGCAAATGAGCCAAGCAAAGAGGTCCTGAACTGAACTCCAGTAATAGCGTATGTGCGGGAAGACACATACCCTTAAAATCCATACTCATTCATGGCCACATTACAGCTTATGTAAGAGACAACAGAGGCTACCTCAGCAGTGAGCAGGGGTAGGGATCCAGCCAGTAAAGCAACAAAAGCAATGGAATAGCCACAGCAGCTTAAGTCATTAACCAGTTTTATTTGTCTTCATATAATAAGAAGTGAAATAACAACTCTGAGTCTGGTGTGGACATTCAGAGCTACAGGAAGCCAGGATCACTGCAAGATAGGGTCTGCAGTATCTTCTTAGACTGTAGCTTTCGTCCTCATGGCTAAACAGATGAACCTGTCAACACTAGGTCCTGGAGGGGAAGACCAGAAAAACAGAATGTAGACAGAACCCACTGCTCATTTGTCAGTCAGTGGCAGTGGATGGTACCAGTTCCAACCGAAACTGTTTTCAATAACTCAACTTGCATAGAACCTGAACTCTTAGGTAAGAAGGAAGACTGGGGAAACACCTGTCTGTAGACCACAGCACACCAAAAGATCCTTGTGATCAAGACTTTATACCTGGATCACCATGCACTTGGATCTGACACCAGCAAGATAGGCACCAACAATTCTCCTCTTAATCCAGTAAAGAACAATGCTAAATATGCCATTGGTCAAATAAGCTATTCAGAAGGAAATTGGCAGGTTATCAAGAATGAAACTGCAGCAAAAATACTCACATACAAACCTTTTTGTGAAGAGGAGTATAACCGTGAGTGTAAGGACTAAGTATGAATGAGCTCGGGCATGTCTGCATGAATGAAAACTAAGTGCAATCCCACACTCACAAGAGAAACCACTGGGGTCTCCCTCCAATGCACACTGCTTGCCGCAGGCACCAGCAAGGAGGCTGGGCACAAACCATTTCTGCATAAGATTATCAAGCATAAAATTCTCTCACGCTGCCTGTAAGAACTGCATTACAGTTACAAGTTTTCAAAAGAAAAGATGGCATTTCATGGCAGATGTGCTTAATGAGAACCATAAGACCTGAGGGGCTGCTGCAGACAACTGTGGAATCAGAGACTGCCTCAATAACACTGACAAGGCAGTGAACATAACTTACTCATGTGGGGACTCTTGGGCATCACACATGGCTGCTATGTGCCCACAGCACCATCCCCCATTCTAGAAGCCAAAAATGTCTGGAGACATTTTTGGGGCCCTTGGGCCCTACCCCTTGCTTGATGGATTCTGTGCTTTGGTAGTCCATTAGGAGAGGCCATCCTGCCACTTCAGTGGTGGAGATGGCCCCTCGTGAGCCCAGAAGATGAGAAGCCCTGAAATGGTGTTCAACCCTAAATGCCAAGCTGCGCTTCGCTCTCCAATTTCTTGTGTGTTTAAGAGTTCGATGGGTGTTCAAGTCTTCCCCGGAATGCAGGTGCAAGATCACTCATGGAAATAACCGTCTGCTTATGACTTTGCTCAGGTCCTGTGGGCGTCAGGTTTTGCTCACCCCTGAGTACTCACTAGAGCCTTTTCCACACAGATGGTGCAAAGAGTTTCTCTCCCCGGTGGGTCTTCAGGTGGCTCCTGAGAGAGGAGTGGTCGCTGAAGGCCTTCCCGCAGGAGAGGCACTCATAAGGCTTCTCGCCCGTGTGGATCCGCCGGTGCACCGTCAGGTTCGAGCCTATGCTGAAGGCTTTCCCGCAGTGGTCACACTCGTATGGCTTCTCCCCTGTGTGACTCCGCGTGTGGGTCCTCAGTGTGGACTGGTTCCGGAAGGCCTTTCCACACTGCCGGCACTCCACGCGTTTCTTCACCAGGTGGACGCTCATGTGTCTCCTGCGGGACAGGTAGTCGCCGAAGACTTTGCCGCAGGCTGCGCACTCGTAGCGCCTTTCCTGAGTGTGGATCTTCCGGTGCGCAGTGAGGTTGGAGCTGGCACTGAAAGCCTTGCCGCACAGGTCACAGCCATACGGCTTCTCTCCGGTGTGGGAGTTCATGTGCGTCTTCAGGATGGACTGGTTCCGGAAGCTTTTCCCACACTGGCGACACTCCACGGGCTTCTTCACGGTGTGCAGTCTCATGTGCTTCCGCCGCGACAGGAGGTCCCCGAAGGCCTTCCCGCAGTCTTTGCACTGGTAGCTCTTCTGCACCAGGTGGTTCTTCCTGTGCAGGTTGAAGTTGGACTTCCAGCGGAAGGCCTTGCCGCACTGCGCGCAGGCATACGGCTTCTCCCCGGTGTGGTTCCGCACGTGCTCCTTCAGGTGCGACGGGTGCTGGAAGGCTTTCCCGCAGTCCCTGCACGTGTAAGGCCTCTCACCGGTGTGGGTCCGCTTGTGCGCAATGAGGTGGCAGCTGCGGCCGTAGGCTTTGCCACACTCCTCACACTTGTAGGGTCTCTCGCCGGTGTGGACCCGCGTGTGGATCTTCAGGGCGGACGGGGTGCGGAAGGCATTCCCGCACTGGCCGCAGTCAAAGGGCTTCTCTTGGAGGTGAGTTCTTGCATGGCTCCGCAAGGCCGATGAGTCATTGAAGGCCTTCCCGCAGGCCCTGCACTCATAGGGCTTCTCCCCGGTGTGGATTCGCCGGTGCCGAGTCAGCGAGGCGCTGGTGGTGAAGGCTTTCTGACACTGGTGGCATTCGTGCATCTTCCTCTCCTCGTACATGCTCATGTGCTGAGCTGGGTGGGTCCTGGCCTTGAAGGAGAGCCCACAAGTGTGATGGTGATAGGGTCTCTGGACGACGGGATTCACCAGTGGCTGCCGAAGGTGAGGGCCCAGGCTTAAGACTTCCAGGAAGTCAGCATAGCCGGAAGACTTGTCCGGGGGCAGGCTCCTTTCCTGTCAATTAAACAGGGTTGAGAGTGGATCTGGGAATTTCCAGTCCTGATTAATTAAAAACAAAAACAAGCAAACAAAAAAACCAAACAAAAAAAACCGATTTGGCCAATGCTAAGAACTAAACCAAAAGCTTCGTGAATTCTCTCCACCATGGCGCCCCAGCTCCAGCCTTACATCTGGACACAGCACACCCTCCTCACACCATCCAATGACTGGAGATGTCCTGATTGGAAAGTTCCTGCCTCCTTTAGCTCTATCCAAGAGAAAAGGCAGCTGATAACACACCAGAAATCCCAGCACTCAGAAAGCTGGGTCGAGAGGACTCAAGGCTCCAGGGCTTTCTAAGCCATGAGTCATCAAATAAACAACAAAATGGAAACCAGTGGAAGGGGCTCTGCGGCTCAAAATAGTATAGTGCTGGCCTTGGGGCAAGAAAGTTCAGGGAAAAGTGCTCAGGCACAGAGTTCAAGCCTCACAACTAACAAAAACAAAAAACTACCCCAAAAACCTCCACATCTGGATTTCAACCAAACTTGGCCCTAAGCTAGTGGGGGAGGGGGGATAACTGCATTGTAATGAACATGTACCACTTTTTTTTCCTGGTCATTATTTCCTATAAAATATCAGGTATCACTTGTATCTGCACTGGACATCTGGAGAAAACTTAAAGCAGACAGGAGGACATGGCTGGGTTCGATGTACATACTGTATCGTACCATTTAATATAAGAAACTTGAGCCTCCTCAAATGCTGATGGGTCTGGGAACAGTTAGCAAGGCCCAGTGATAATCAGCATCTCTGGAAGCCTGGGCTCCTCTTTTCCTCTGGTCTTGTTTCTGACTACTTCCCAAGTAGAGCCACTCATCACTTCTAAGGTCGAAGATCCAAAAGTATCCAAAGGAAATCTTACCATTGTCATACTACGGGACACTTCCTTCCCAAAGAGGTCTTCCATGAGAATTGACCACTTGGCTTTAGATGGGGTCTCCCAATCTGAAACGAGTTGGAGAACCATTAACTTGCTGGGGAAAAAAAAAGAAAAAATAGCTAATGAGGGACAATGGGAACACAACCAGCTGGATTTCTTTGCAAACACGAACTGTGCACTGTGAAATCCATTGTAAAAAGGATCCAAATATGGGCAAGACAACTGTGAAAATCATTGGCTGTGTCACTACAGAAACTGGTGTACAAATCCTTCAAACAGTTAAAACTAGGGCTGTGAGCACAGCCTAGTAATAGTGTGCTTGCTTGCCTAGCATACACAAAGGCCTGGGTTTGATTCCCGGGTACCAAATACATAGAAAAAGCTGGAAATGGCACTGTGGCTCAAGTGACAGAAAATAAAAAATTTAAATAGCCAGGTACCAGTGGCTCATGCCTGTAATCATAGCTACTCAGGGACATGAGATCTGAGGACCATGGTTTGAAGCCAGCCTGAGCAAGAAGTCTTTGAGACTCTTTATTACTAATTAGCTACCAAAGAAACCAGAGCTGTGGCTCAAGTGGCCTTGAGTGGAAAAAAATTACAGATAATAGCACCCAGGCTGCAAGTTCAAGTCCCTGAACTAGCACCTAATAACAATAAATTAATAAATAGATAGAAGTAAAATTAAGAATAGAACTTCTATAAAGACCAAACATCCCACTTCAGGATTACATCAAACTAAGTAGTCTGTTTATTACTGAACTACTTGTAGCCCCACTTTTACCAAATCACTGTTCACAAGAGCCCAAATAAGTTAAATGAGCTAAGGTGCTTATCAGTGAATGGGAAAAAAAAAAAAGTTTTTACATTACATTTAGACAGTGGGGTGTTATTCTTCCATAAAAAAAATTATGTTTTTCAAGAAAATGGATATGAGCAACTAGAAATTGTCATATGATCTAAGAGGGAGCAACCAATCCCATAGACAAGTGTCCCGTTTTCTTTCATATGAGGAATCTAGGAGGTGAGGCAGAGGCCATGAAAAGGGGAGAGTATGTCTGCTAGGCAGAAGGAAGGGGGAAGAGGTGAAGGAGGAACAAAGGAGTTGAACATGGCTGTGTGTGTGTTGTGTGCGCATGTGTGCACACGAGTGCCATGTTGAGTCCTTCAGGACAGCTAATAGATGACAATAAAATCCAGATGTGTACATTACAGGGGAAGACTGACATGGTGTAACACTGGCAATAGAATCCTGACAGTCAAGTCAATTGGTTCACACACGACGATGCCACTGCCACGCTGTGAGGCAGCCAGAGGATGCCCTCACCAGAAGGGCTACCCGTATTTTTTTGGAGCCTTTGGAGATGGAAATGATACAAAACTTTCCTTCTTTTATTGCTTCTAAGCCTCAGGTGCTTCTTTACAGAAACAGGAAATGGATGGATACCCACCCTCCGCTGTCATCACTGATGAAAACCAAGTCAAAAGCAGGTGCATCTGCCTGCTGTTCACTCACTCGAAAGTGGGCTCTGCTCCATGCTCCTCTCCTCTGTCCTCGGCTCCTCCTCCTGCTCCAAGTGTGAGATGAGGCTGGGTTTGCTAACCTGGTACCCTGTTCAGGAGGGGAAACACACGTTGAGGAAGGGCTGTGCAGAGGAGAACCCCTTTCTGTTCAGCCTGGGGCAGCATTTTTGTACCTCTGGGTCTGCAGGGGGACAAATCTGACTAAGGAAGAACAAAATGGTGGCGTCACCTTTCTAAGAAACACAAATTTTTTTTTTTTTTTACAGTTCAATAAAATTACAAATACCTATAGAGTTCATCCTGCCAAACAGTCTCAGAAACCTATGGAGGCCATAGGTTTTCACGAGGAAAAGGCCCCCAAGGTCACAGTGAATGGGATGATTTCTGGAGACTGCCTGGTCCTGCGAGATGTGGCAGGGCCAACCTTACCTAGGGAGGTCAGGTTGCTGTAGTTCTCCAGCATCACGTCCTTGTACAGCTTTCTCTGGGAGGAATCCAACAGGGGCCACTCCTTCTCGGTGAAGTCCACAGCTATGTCCTGGAAAGTCACTGATTCCTGTACAGCACACACAGTTGGGGACAGTCAGCAATCTGCTATGGGTGTTCACAGGAAGATGGCAGATGAAAGATTGGGCACCAGACTCAACACTAGATGTCCAGGGGATGTGTCCTAGGACTTGGCATCTATTCTGGATGGTAAGTCCCCAAACAACTTTTCCATTGTGAGGGGATCTTGTTGCTGTTTCAGTTCTTCAAATGCAAGGCTGGAAGGGCCCCAGTCAGTCACTCCCTAACCCTCGCCTGAGGCATTTCCCTTCTGCCTCTAGGTCTAAGCATGAGTGGGTCTGAGCACTAGGCCAGCCTGAGAGAAACACTTGTTACATAAATTCCTGATTTATGAAGCCAGCCAGCCAGTCACCACCCCTAGCTCTCTCCTGGGCTCTGAGAAGCCATCCGGAAGCCTGTGAGAATCTCAAGAAATCCTTAAGAAGGTAGTGGGAGCAGTCCAAAAAATAAATGCTCATTCTACTCTAGGGCCCTGAGACCTATATGTACCTGAGAAGGAACACTGGTTGGTGTGCAAGACTCCAGACCATGCCAAGCAAACAGCTCCAAATTCTGGGGACAGTGATGGCGTTTTGACGAAAAAGGAAACTCTGCCTCTTGGAGACAGGCGGGGTCCTGGATAGACATAGCTACAGGAAGAAGTAAAATGGATAACAATCAGCTGTCTGCAGCAACTGTGAATGCCCACATCCCCAGAAGCAAGCATGCCCACACCATCTGTCCATAAACCAGAGCAGCCCTCCTTGCTCCTTTCAGACACAGAAATAAAAACAGGGTGTTGTGTCCATGCGAAGCAAGACACAGGTTGAACATTTTGTACATGAAACACTCAGGACTGTAAACATTTCATGTTTCAGAATGTGGGGAGGCTGTTCTAATACTGCAAATTGAAGAGAGAAGTGGTGGCCCACCATGTTTGTTCTGCTCCCCTACTCCTGGAAGCCTTGCTTGGTCTCCACATCCCCCTGATCTCTGACTTCTGAAGGCAGCAAGCCAGGCACTTACCCAGAGCAGCCATACTGTGGGGCTGGTGGTCAACATTCCTCATGGGCAGGGAACGGAGACAAGGAGGAAGCTGCTCCCCTGTTCACGGGCTTCTCTGATAGGGGCATCTGTGGTAAAAGAAACCAGGAAGGTCAGAGGCTGTCTGTCTGTCTGTCCTACTCACTGAGGACAATGCTCAGCCTTGCCTTCTTGGCTTTTCCCTTTCCTTAAGCAAGGCAGCAGGTGTGTGCTCTGCCTCAGGTAGGATGGAGACTCTCTCCCCTAAAGCGCTGCTCCACTCACCTCCTCTGTAACACACCCCCACAACACTTCTGTCCTTCCTGTCATCTTGAAGGTCCAATGTGTCAAGGATGGCTTCATCCATGAAGAAGACCCATGTAGGACAATCTCAAATCCTCCTACATACACGCACACACATGTATGTGCACATATGAATGCAGCCTTGAGTGAAAAAGGGATAGTGCTGAGGCCCTGAATTCAAGCCCCAGTAGTGCTGTGCACAAACACAATAAAAAGAGAAAAGAAAAGAGAATTCTCAACTGTATCAATGTCCTAGTAGGGCACATTGGCTCACACCTGTAATTATCTCAGGAGGCTGAGATCTGAAGATTGTGGTTCAAAGCCAGCCCAGGCATGAAAGTCCATGAGACTCTTATCTACAATTAACCACTGGAGAACTGTAAGTGGTACTGTGGCTCAAAGTGGTACAGTGCTAGCTTTGAGCTGAAGAGCTCAGGGACAGTACCCAGGCTCCGAGTTCAAGCCCCACAACCGACCGCCGCCCCCCACAAAATTACCAATGCTCTACAGACCAATTTTGCTAGATTTTCTGGATTGAAAATATCTCTTAAAGTTCAAAGTATAAATCCATGGTGAAGTGTTAGCTTAGAAGCACAAGGCTCTAGGTTCACGTATATAAATGCAAAAGCTGAGCATGGTGGCACATAACTAATCCCAGCAACTGGAAGTTCAGTGGCCAGCCTTCTTACACAGCAACACCCTGGACACAAAGAATTAAATTAAAAAAAAAAATTCAAAATTCAAAAGACCTTGAAGATTAAGAACAAGGATAAGACAGAAAAACTTTCAAGAGGTTCTATACTATTAGCTATCTGGATATAGAAAGCTATGGAGAAAAGATCTGTAGAAGAGAGCTACACAAAGTCTTTGAGCTTTAACAAGAACACAAAACAATCCATCAGAGAAAAGATTCTTTCCATCTAATCAATGGTGTCTTTTGAAACAATGCAGTAAAAAAACAAAAAACAAAAAACAAAAACCTATTCTCACTGCAGACACAAAAACAAACATAAATTTTAGAAAGATGAATCCAACACTGAAAAATTAAAAAAAAAAATCCCCAAACAGAATATTTCCAATGTCCTTGAGTTATACAACAAAAGAAAACGATTGGTAGGTACAGTACTGTATTCTGAGTACTACGGAATCATGGGGATAGAATGGCCCAGTAGATGAATCGGTAATGAAACATGCTATACATGTATATATGTATACCCACAATAATAATGGATACTGATTGGCTTTAAGAAATGTGTGAAATGGACAGATTCTGAGCACAGAGACATGTAAATAAGAACTGACACAGAAGATGTTTGATGATCTCACTTACATGAGATTTTAGAGAAGACAGAATCATAAAGATAGAGATGAGGGGCCGGGAGTTTGGCCTAGTGGTAGAGTGCTTGCCAAGCATGCACAAAGACCCAAGTTCGATTCCTCAGTACCATATACATAGAAAAAAAAAGCCAGAAGTGGTGCTAAGGCTCAAGTGGTAGAGCTCTAGAGAAAGTCTAAGGACAGTGCTCAGGCCCTGAGCTCAAGCCCAAGGCTGGCAAAAAAAAAAAAAAAAAAATGGGAACGAGAACTTACTCTTTGGTGGGTTAAATTTAATTTAGGAATGACAAAGGAGTTCTGAAGATACATAGTAAAGATACTGGCATAGGCCAGGCACCAGTGCCTCGCACATATCTGTAATCCCAGCTCCCTGAGACACGTGAATCACAGTTTAGGCCAGCCTGAGGGGAAAAGGTTACTAGGCTCTATGTACACAATAACCAGAAAGAACAAGGCTGAAGAGTGGCTCAAATGGCAGAGTACCAGCCTAGCAAGTGTGAGGCTGTAAGTTCAAACCCTGGTACTACCACCAAAAAAAAAAAAAAAGACTGTTTATATGGTAAATGTACTAGAATGCCACTGATCTATCTGAATTCTAGGCCTCCTTCCTGCTTTTTTTAATTTAGGCTGGTATTCAACCACATCAGTTACACTTCTAATTCTTTTTGCTGGTTTAATTGGAGATAAAAGAGTCTCCCAAAAGGCTCACTTGTGGATGTACACTTACTTTGCGGCTGAGATCTGATGATTAGGGCTTTGAAGCCTTATCTCCAGTTAACTACCAGAAAACCCAAAGTAGCTAGCTGATGGCTTCCTTGGGGCTAGTGCCTTGGTGGGACCACCGAGAATCTGTAAGGTCTAGAACCTTCTCAGAAGATCTTGTGAAGTTAACAGGGATGCCCGTGCTCAGGCACAAGCCTTCGGGGCCAGGTGGCTCCAGTCTGAGATGGCACTACTCGGAGTTCAGGCCTGTGGAACTTCCCCCCATTCTGCAGGGGTACAAACCAGATCAGAGTCCAGCTTCTAGGCAATTCTTCACCTCCACTGCCACCAGGGATTGTTGTCAGGGCTGCAAGGTGTCACCAAGAGCTACTGGCCTAAAGAGGCCCTGGATGGGGACCACTGTTTCTTGGAACAACTGCAAAATGCATTTCCTGCAAAACACACAAAACGAAGACAGGTCAGTCAGAATGCTACAGACTTTGGGATGGGGGGATGAACCTGGCAGATCTACTGTTTAATTTTTCTTTATACCAGAGTGAGGCTGTCACCTGGTCTTGTTTTCACAAGACCCTGGTCTTTTCAGAATCTATATTGGGTTTTAGTACAGGGAGAGGCAAGTGTGGCTAGGATGTGAGATTCCATGGGAATCGGTAGACTCAGGCCTCCTACACAGTACCCAAGTCCCAGCCCCACCTCACACAATGCCAGACCAGTCACCTTCCAGCAAGAAGAAATACACCACCAAAGTTAAATAGACATGGAAATAACAAAATTATGAAATGCAAAAACATGTCATATAAGAAAAAGCAAAATTCCAACTAGACTTTTGATTGTATGCTGATCCTAAAGCTTGAACTCAGGGCCTGGACACTTAAGTTTGTGTTGTTCAAATCTAGTGCACTTGAGCCACAGCTCTACTTTCAGATTTTTTTGGTGGTTAGAGACAAGAGTTTCCCGGACTTACATACCCAGGCTGGCTTTGAACCATGATCCTTAGATCTCAGCCTCCTCAATAGCTAGGATGACAGGTGTGATCCACCAGCTACCAGCATCCAACTCGACTTTAAAAAACAAAAAATCGCTGCCTAACCAAGCATAGCTACTGACTCAGGTCTATAATCCTAACACTCAAGTGGGATTTTGAGTTCTAGGCCAGCTTCATCTACATTAAGAGCCTATACGGAGAAAACAAAAACAAAACCAAATAACCATTATGTATTAGAAATGAAAGCATTTCTAAAACATTACAGCTATATGCGAGTAAATGAGGAACACCTTGGACTGTACAGTTTGACTGGTGGATAAATGGAAAAAATTTTGAAAGAAAATTTTCCATAACAAAATACCTAGTATCCCTCTGACCCTCACAGGAACTGAGGTAGAGACCCAGAAAGCCAGGAATAACCAAGGATGTAGCTAATCAAAAGTCCAGTTGATAAAGGCCTAGAGCACTAGAAAAGCTTTTTTTTTTTTTTTCTAACTGAAGACTACCCTTCATGAGAAACTACCTTGGAAGGAAACACTTCCAATAAAGTTGATTCTCTTTCAAATGCGTAAACAAAGCAGGACTGCCTCAGATTTGCTAACCAAGTCCGGTCATTTCCAATCTAGGGGAAGAAAACAATACTGGGTACAATTTACAGGAAAATACAAGTGCCTGTCTGTCCCGGCCGGCTTCGAAACGCGGTCCTCAGATCTCAGCCTCCCGAGCGGCTGGGATTGCAGGCGTGAGCACCAGTGCCCGGATTTACCTTATTTTACTTAATAATAAAAAAAAGATCAGTGTAAAACACACCCTCGAACTGGCTGTCCGGCTTCGGGGTCTCCATTTCCCACCCCCCCGGACCAGTGTCGGGGTCACCATGGGGGAAAAGAGCTGAAAGCGGGACCCGACAGGCCTGCTGACAGAACCGAGGGGACACGTCTCAGGAACGGCCGCCTGAGGATGAAAAACTCATAGGAGAGGTCTGGGGGATTCGGGGGGCTGGGGAGGAAGAGGTCCCCAACGGGCAAAACGGAGCTGGTCACTTACCTTGCCTTCACCCATGTGTTTTCACTTCGACCGCCTCCGGAGAGTAATGGCTTCCGCTTCACTTCCGCCTTCTAAATCTCGCGGGATCGCATTGGCTGAGTCCAAGCCGGAAGAAGGGGGGCCCGCGAGCAGCCTTCTGGGAAATGTAGTCCTCCCGGCCTAGGGAGGCTTGGTGATGGTGTTCAGGTGTAAGAATCTGACCAGCAAGCACATTCCCCAATTTTTCTTTTGTCCTACAAATCCATCCTTCATTTTCTTCTCGTCCTGATTTAGATCAGGCTCTTTTTTTTAAGCCAGGCCCCTTTGCTTTGTGTATTATTTGTACAGTTAAAAACACAAAGAGCAGGATGCAGGTGACTCACATCTGGCATCCTAGGTACTCAGGAGGCTGAAACCAGGAGGATCCAGGTTCAAAGCCAGCCTGGATAGAAAAGTTCATGCGACTTCATCTTCAGTGGACCAGCAAAATTCTGGACCAGAGATGCCACTCAGGTTGGTAGCATGAGCAGTGTGTGTCAAGGAACCCTAGCAAAAGCACAGGTCCCCACAATTTAAGCCCCACACATGCAGACACCAAGCAAACCACACAGACCTCACACCTACTGAATTACAGTGCAGGTAGGGAAGCTGGCTTTGCTCATTTCTACCCTCACCCCG
The DNA here is from genome assembly GCF_031878675.1 of Megascapheus bottae. Classification (NCBI taxonomy): domain Eukaryota; kingdom Metazoa; phylum Chordata; class Mammalia; order Rodentia; family Geomyidae; genus Megascapheus; species Megascapheus bottae. Next base: position 31,875,898 of record NC_143509.1, read on the forward strand.
GCCTTTTGGCATGTGCCACTCTCTGCTTGCCAACTCTGACTACCTTCTCTCCCCACTTCCTCCCCCACCAATAACTTTCTAGCAACATCTCTGTGTTCCTTACTGCTAAATTTTCTTCCAAGAAATAACTCGTGGTGTTAATGAGAGGCTCCCATTCTTGGGGATGCCATTATTTTCAGCACCACGGTTTTGGGACAGCTCCCAAGGCTTTGGAAATACATTGGTATTCAAGGGCCTAGTTAAAACACAAATTGTGGCCAGGAGTTTGGCTTCCTGGTGGTGGAGTGCTTGCCTAGCATGAAAGAAGATCTGAGTTCAATTTCTCAGTACCATATATATAGAAAAGCCAGAAGGAGTGCTGTGGCTCAAGTAGTAGAGGACTATCGTTGAGGAAAAAGCCCAAGGACAGTGCTCAAGCCCTGAGTTCAAGCTCCAGAACTGACAGGAAAAAAATTAATTGTAATCTTCTGTATATCACCTTTATAATAACAATAAAGTATTTTTTTAATTTAAAAATATCCCTAAAAATACTGTATTAGCTACATCAGGTTAGAGATTAGAAATTACCAACAAGACTTCTTTGAACATTGTCTGCTGGAAGTTTTGTTTTATTCCAGGAAATATAAATGATGGAATATTTGATAGTCCTTTTATAAGGAGTTTGATTTATGAAAAAAATTAAAAATATATTGTCTTAGTGTGTGTGGGGGGGAAATATCTGGGTGATGTGAAGTATATGAGGGCCTTGTTAGATCACAGAGCTAGCTTATGATCCAGGAATATCACTCTTGGACACTATCCAAACGGTTGTCAGTCTGGATAGAGTTTGAGCCAACTAAGCCAGATTCAGAAAGTCTGAGAACCTATGTTTGCTCTCATATGCATATGTTAGATCCAAAATACAATCTCCCATATAATCATACATACATACATTGGTATTCATGATTTAGTTGATACAAAATCTCCATGAAGTAAACTTTTCAAACAATGAACAGTTTAATAAAGTGTGTAACAGAAGAAGAAATAAGGTTATAAGGGCAGAGAATAGTGGGAGAGAATGGATGAATGAAAAAAGAAACAGAAGACAAACACAACAAGAATACTCAACATAGTTACGTGACAATGGATGTGGGAAATGTGAAATGAGTCTGGAGTGGAGGGAATGGACAATGGGGAAGAATGATGGAACTCTGAGCTTAGATGTACATGTTTAATTGTAACCTCCAGGTACAGCCTTCTTGAGTTCAAAAAAAATTAAATTACAAAAAAGAGAAGTTGTCAGTCCAGAAAAAAAAGGAAAAAGCAAAACCTCTACAGATCCACGTATGTCTGCATCTACAGTTCGATGGAACTGTGTGATTATGGAGGTATGAAATGGCATCTTCCTGTTCCTCCACTGAATTCAACAAGCTGATGTCAGAGCAGCTGGGTACCAGGTTGACCAGGGTGGGATGAGAGCTACAATCAAGAATCCACTCTCATCTCCTCTCCTTGTGTAATGCGTGTCTCTGACAAATAATTGCCTGATCTGTAGTCAGGGTGCCACTCTAGGCTTCTGAGGATGCTAGTGCCAAAAGCTATTGACAGCTGCACATTTTTTGCCAGTCCTGGGCTTGAGCTCAGGGCCTGAGCACTGTCCTTGGGCTTTCTCAATGCTAGAGCTCTACCACTTGAGCCACAACACCATTTCTGGCTATTTTCTATGTATGTGGTACTGAGGAATTGAGCCTGGGTCCTCGTGCATGCTAGACAAGTACTATGTCATTTCTCTTCTCTTTTATTTTTTGCCCTTGTAGTTGATCTCATACTGTACCTAACTCTGTTACCTGGTATATTGTATATACATTTATTTGTTTATTTGAAATAGGAAAGGGAAGGGAGGGAAACAAGATGATTGGGAGGGGGTGGAGGAGGGAGATGGGGACAAACACACGAGAAGGGGTATCAGTGTGAGAGAAATAATGCACAAATGTAACTGTAACTCCTCTATACATTATCCCAACAATAAAAAAACAAAACAACTATATATATACATATATATGTATATATGAATTGGATGTTCTTTCTGCAAGAATATCTCTTTACCTGTCTGACAGCAAAAAGATGAAGTTGGTGAACAAATGCATCTATAGATCAAAAGTGAACACAAATAGCCATTATATTCTTTTTTTCTTTTTGGTTGGTCATGGGGCTTGAACTCTGGGCATGGGCACTTTCCCTGAGCTCTTCAGCCAAAAAGCCTGCACTCTACCACTTGAGCTGCAGTGCCACTTCCCCATTATATTCTTTTTTTTTTGGCAGTCCTGGGCTTGAGCTCAGGGCCTGAGCACTGTCCTTGGACTTTCTCAAGGCTAGAGCTCTACCACTTGAGCCTCAGTACCACTTCCGGCTTTTTTCTATGTATGTGGTACCAAGGAATCGAACCCGGGTCTTCATGCATGCTAGGCAAGCACTTTAACCACTAGGCCAAACTCCCTGCCCCCCATTATATTCTTATATGAGAAACACTTGACCTAAACACAAAAGCTATGCAAGTGTTTGTTTCCAACCAGGGATTTTATTTTTTGACACTGGGAATTGATTACACAAATACACTACAACCTTTATAAAATAAAGGCTTAAAATGCAGCGAACCCTAATGACAGTAAAGAAAAAACACCCCTGAATTTGCTCAGTGGTGTGGTGTGTGCTCAGTGCCTGGTGCTTGCTAGGCTGATACTGTACCATTTGAGCCATACCTCTAACCTTGGATTTTGCTGGTTATTTTGGGTATGGAATCCAACAAAGTTTTCTTTTTGTACTAGTTGGCCTTGAACCTGGAGCCTCAAGGTCTCAGCCTCCTGAGTAGCTGGGATTATAGGTGTGAGCCACCGACCAGCACTTGAATGGTTCAAATTTGTACCAACCACATCCTAGATAATATTTTACCAGTAATTAACCACATTGTCCACACCTGAAACAGGAATAAGTCTTCCTGATCTCAGTATACTTAGAGTTTCCTGGAATTCATGAGAGTGAATGTGTATTGTGAATTCAAATCCCGTGCAGTGGAGAGATGTAGCATGGAGAGAGCTGAATGGCCTATGTCTTGCCTCAGGGATCAGGCCTTCATCTATTCTCTACTCTTCCCTTCTTTGGAGTTAGTCTTTAGAGGATGCTCACCGCTGGGAATGCAAGCGTTATTGACATAGCTGATATAATGAGGAGCACTGCAGATTGAGCCACTAGGGATGAGGAGATGGCATATTACCTTACATCAAAGCTCTGCTGTAGCTATGCAACAGCATCTGGGCCTGTTCCTGGTGATGATCTTTCAACCGGGAAACCGATCTTCCATCTTCTATATCGAGGGCCCGTCTTGAAGACAACCAGGTAACCAAGTGTCTGGGGAGGTTTTTGGTTTTACATCCTGAGGAGCAGTGAGGAGAGTGAAGAAACAAAGGAGAGACAAACAGGATGAGCGATACTATTCCCAAGCTTCTCTTACCAACGTGTCTGTGAACCCCTTTTCATGTATGTTGTCCCCAATGCCCTCTCTGTCCATCTCACACTCCATACAATGACACAGAGCCTTCTTTTGTGGTGGTGGCACTGGAATTTAAAGTCAGGGACTTATGCTTACTTGACTAGGTGCTCTAACTTGAGCCGCATCCCCTGCCCTATTTTTTGTTATTGTATTGTTTTGAAGATGGAATCTGCTCAACTTTTCTGCCTTGGCTTGTCTGTCTACTACCATCTTTAAAGTCCCAGTAGCTGAAGGAGAAAGGAGAGCAGAGATCTGGCCATTCTCAAATATGATTATCATGATAAAATATACAAAATATACTTGAATTCTGTGTGTGTGTGTGAGTGTGTGTGTGTGTGTGTGTGTGTGTGTGTGCACAAAGTACTGGAGCTTGAGTTCAGGGACTGGGTACTGTCCTTTAGCTTTTTTACTCTAGGCTGGTGCTCTACCACTTAAGACACAGCTCTACTTCTGCCCTTACAGTGGTTAGTTAGGGATAATTATCTCACACGCTATCTTGCCCAGGCTGGCTTTGAACCTTGAGATTCAGATTTCAGCCTCCTGAATAGCTAGCAATATAAGTGTGAGGTACCAGTGCCCAAAACACTTGAGCACTAGAAGAGGCATTAGTGAAGGCTGTGTGTGTGTGTGTGTGTGTGTGTGTGTGAGAGAGAGAGAGAGAGAGAGAGAGAGAGAGAGAGAGAGAGAGAGAGAGAGAGAGAAAGAGAGACAGAGAGAGAGAGAAAGAGATAGAGAGAGAGAGAGAGAGAGAGAGAGAGAGAGAGAGAGAGAGAGAGAGAGAGAGGAGAGAGAGAGAGAGAAAGTGGGAAGGGGGATACTAACTGTGATGAATAGCAGAGGCTGAGTAGATGAAGATCAGAAATTAATCTTCTCCATACTTCAGAGTCAAGCAGCCTAAAAGTAAACATGTTTCGGAGTGTTCAAACATATTCCCAAGTGATGCCCTGACTTATCAGGACACTTTGCTATTATTTTTTTAACTCTCAAATTTCTATCAGGTCATTTGCCACCATGGAAGCTACTACAAACCAAGCAACAATTTCAGAATTCCTTCTCCTGGGACTGACCGAGGATCCAGAACTCCAGCCCATCCTCTTTGGGCTGTTTCTGTCCCTCTACCTGATCACCATACTCGGAAATCTGCTCATCATCCTTGCTGTCTGCTCTGACCCCCACCTCCACACCCCCATGTACTTTTTCCTCTCCGCTCTGTCCTGTAATGACATCTGTTTTAGTACAAGTATAGTCCCCAAGATGCTACTAAACATCCACACACAGGATCTGAGCATCACGTATGCCGGCTGCCTCACTCAGACCTTCTTCATCACAGTTTTTGGTGGGATGGAAAACTTTCTCCTGGCGGTGATGGCCTATGACCGCTATGTGGCCATTTGTCATCCCCTCAGGTACACAATCATCATGCACCCCCACCTCTGTGTCCTGCTGGTTCTGGTCTGTCTGTCCATCAATACTGCCGATGCCTTGATGCACAATCTACTGTTGCTACGTCTGTACTTCTGTGGAAAGCGCAGCATCCCCCATTTCTTCTGTGAGATCGGTCAGCTCATAAAGTTGGCCTGTTCGGATACTTTCATCAATAACATCCTAATCCTCCTGGTGACTTCGGTTCTTGGAGGCATTCCCTTCTCTGGAATCATTCTCTCGTATATTCACATTGTGTCCTCTGTCCTGCGCATGACATCGCCGGGAGGGAAGCACAAAGCCTTCTCCACCTGTGGCTCCCACTTGTGTGTTGTCTTCATGTTCTATGGGACAAGCATTGGGGTGTACATCAGCTCTGCGGTGAGAGACTCTCCTCGGAAGACTGTGGAGGCTTCAGTGATGTACACTGTGGTCCCTCAAATGCTGAACCCCTTTATTTACAGCTTGAGGAACAAAGATATGAAAGAAGCCACGAGGAAGGTTCTCAGGCAGATAACTTCTCTTCCATGACGTTTCATTTGCTGTGGATGTGGGTTTCTTGAGCCAATCAGTGTGACAGGATTCAGGACATCAAATTGTCATACATAGCACTGTTCTTCTATGCCGTGGTGCAACCATTTCAGGATGTATTTCCCCTTGTTTTTGAAATCCGGCTGGCTGATGTTTAGCTGGGTGACACTGATGTCTCACGTTCAATTTCAGTTCTCCAAATTCGATTTCTTTACTCAGGAGCTACCCAAGTGAACCCCAAAGAGATCAAAATGGGAGCCATTTTTTCTTAGGTAAGGTTGAGAATGGGGTGGGGGAGGGTAGTGTAGTCTTGTCTTATGAGCTGTTGTAAGATGGAATGCTGGCTCACCCAAATTTCTGAATATAGACAATAATGGCACCAGAAGTTTGAGATATTTGTGTAACCTTCGATGCTGATCAGTGAATAAAGGGGAAAAATCACAAATCCTCCCATATGGATGTATTCATTAACAAAGACAGTTTTTTTTTTTTTCCATTCAAAGAGCAGAAGAGAGGGCTCTGAACTCCAGGGAATCCTCTATATTTATGGACTATTTTGGTGGTTTCCTTTTATCTTCAAATAAAAGTTTCTACATGCTTTCCAAAAGAAAAACAGAGCTGAATGCCAGTGGTTCACACCTGATATCCTAGCTTCTCAGGAAGCTGAGATCTGAATGAGGATCATGGTTCGAAGTCAGCCTGGGCAGAAAGGGCCCAGTGAGACTCTTATCTCCAATAAACCACTCAAAAACTGAAACTGGTTCTGAGGTTCAAGTGGTAGGGTGCCACCCTTGGGCAAAAAGAGGCTCCAGACAGTGCCCAGGCCCCGAGTTCAAGCTCCACAATTGACAACAAACAAACAAACACCACAAGAAACAACAACAAAACCCCAAAGGTCATTAGAGTTTGAGCTTCATTGAATCTGCCACAAGGTGGCAGAAGGGTTCCTGGCATGGTTCTCTTCCTGGATCACCAGCTAATTTTAGGAGGTGTGAAGACATAAAAGGAATGTGTCCTTGCCTACATGCCTTCATATACCTTCATAACTTTTTTTTTTCTACCCCAGTCATCTTTCCTCTCGCCGCTTTCAGTCCACTCTAGTCTACTCTCTGGGCTTCTCCTCTTGTTTCTCTCTTTGAATGTTGTGAGAAAGGGCATTTTTTTGTAGGTGATAGGACTTGAACTCAGAGCCTGGGCACTGTCCCTGAGCTCTTCTGCTCAAGTCTCATGTGTTTCCTTGGCCTGTCTGGCTTTGAACCATGATCCTCAGATCTCAGCCTCCTGAGAAGCTATGATTACAGGTGTGAGACACCAGCACCCAGCTTCAGATTACATTTCTGTCCTAGACATGTGGGTGGCCCAGTGACTTTTCTGTGATGAATGGGAGAAGTTACTTATTTGAGGAAATGGCATCTGGAGAGTAGGAAAATGTCCTCGATTCATTTCACAGGCTTTAAAATACTATGACCAGTTGTCTTGTTAACATGTACAAAAGGACAGAAGATGCTGAGATTAAAACATGGCTGTTATCCATGGATATAAATTTTGGATTGATTTAACCAATATTTTATTGCCAGTATGGGATCAATTTTCTTTAAAAGTTAAATTTTCACCAGGTGCTGGTGGCTCACACCTGTAATCCTAGCTACTCAGGAGGCTGAGATCTGATGCTTATAGTTTGAAGCCAGCACAGGCAGGAAAGTCTATGAGTCTCTTACCTCCAATTACCTGGCAAAATGCTGGATGTGGAGCTGTGGCTCAAGTGATGGAGGAATAGGCTTGAGCAAAAAAAGGACAATGCTGAGACCCCGAGTTCAAGCCTAGGATGGGCGTGTGCATGCGCGCGCATGCGCACACACACACACACACACACACACACACACACACACACACTGCTGATTTATTTCAGAAGAGTCCTTTTGTTAAATTTATAGATGCTACTACAAGTGGATAGATTCAATATGGTTTCATTTGTTCATTATTTCTCATCATGTTTTAACTAGTAATGAACCTTTGTATGCCCCAGGAAAGGATTTACACTCTTCTTTTTGGAAGCATCTAAAATTTATTATTTTATCTTTCATGGGAGATAGAAATGCAAATTCACATGTGTGTGCATGAGTACCTGTGTGTGTTTGTGCTGATTAGTGGAAAATTACCTATGTTAAAATAGTCAGACTTTGGGGCTGGGAGTTTGGCCTAGTGGTAAAGTGCTTGCCTAGCATGCATGAAGTCCCGGGTTCAGTTCCTCAGTACCACATACATAGAAAAAGCTGGAAGTAGTGCTGTGGCTCAAGTGGTAGAGCTCTAGCTTTGAGAAAGTGCAAGGACAGTGCTCAGGCCCTGAGTTTAAGCCCCGGGACTGGCAAAAAATAGTCAGACTTCAGGAAAAGTTGTCCTCACATCATCACAGGAACAATCTGAAGTGCAACTATCAACCAACCAATATCCAGATTCTTAAATTGGCACTCTGATATAGGGCCAGAGTGCACAAGTCCTGCAGCTGGCTTAAGTGTGCATTGTACTAAAGAGCCATCCTCTCACACAACCAGCATGGTACTGGAATAAAAATGGAGAAGCAGATGAACAAAATAGAACAGAAACCCAAGAAATAAAGACCCAGGTCAGGACAGTCATCTCGGTTCTAACTGAGGAACAAAAAAAATATGTCAAACAAGAATTGACAGACACACTGATATCAAATTTGAGAAAACTTTCCCACAGCAAAGAAAAGAATGATACGAATGTAGAAACAGTTGGTAGAATGGGAGAAAAATCTTTACAGTCTACTCCTTGAGTACATTATTCCTATATATAGATTTTTAAATAATCAAACATGAAGAAACAACAAGTATATTCATAAATTGGGTGAAAATGAGCTATATAACTTGTGGGTGGGGATGGGTGGGAAAAGTAGGAGAGAGTTAGAAGGGAGCAAACATTGTTCAAAAAATTTACTCATTATTTGACTTATATAACAATAGTCCATCTGGTAATCACCTTTATGATAATAAAAATATTAAAAAAACCCAAAAGTTTCCACAAATTTTCAAACAAATAAAAAACAAACAATAAATGGGTGAATGAATTGAATAGGTTCTTCTCAGAAGTACAAGTAGCTAATGAATACATGAAAAATGTATTGGATCTGAGAATCTTATTTACACTTAACAACCAAAAAGCTGAAAATGGAGGTGTGTGTGGATCAAGTGGTAGAATACAGGCTTGCTGAGGAACAGTGTCCAGGCTATGAGTTCAAGCCCTAGTACTGACGTGCAAACACACACACACACACACACACACACACACACACACACACACACACACGCACACACACGGGTGTTGCTGAGTGTCCCAGAGTTAAAAGGGATGCCATTAATCAAGATATAGAGTATACATAAGCTGCTTTGTTAAATGCCAATATCTCTGTACAATGACCTAATAAAAATAATTAGGAAATATCTAAATACTTCTTCTTCCAGCCTGGCTCCTGAAGGGCTCTGTGCTTTCTCATAGTCACAGGAGACCCAGAAGTTTCCCTTAATGAAGAACTGTGGATAGGAAAGGCCCGAGGGTCACAGAGCCTACAGATGCTCTGCCAAAATGGGCTCTCCATACAATATCTTCCCTCAGAGCCACAGGCAGCATCAGAGAGCAAGCACCCTTTCTGACTTGGAGGGCAGGTGATTTGGCTCCTTCTGGGTCTCCAAGGCCAACTTCTTCTTCTTGTCAAGGGAACTGAATGCCACTTATTACTGTGGCCACCCAGGTAATCTGAGTCTCCTACTAGTCTATTTTGTCATGGTCTCTCAGTTCCCCCTCTGTTGCTGTGTGTTGAAGACATGACAATTAGAAGCAGACATCAGATACCTTGAGCTGTCTGTCTAGAGGCTGACATCGCCACTATTGGCTTTTTCTCATGCAACTTTGGGTGATAATTTCTTACCATGCACTGGAAAGCCAAAATCTTTGGGTCCTTATCAGTTATCGACTTCTGGCTCAGCTTTCAAATCACCTTCTAGGTTTCCCTGATCTTTCATTCATTTGGAACAGATCATCCGGCTCTGACTGGCTTGTTCTTATTCCTCTCTGACTCCCATTTGTAAAGCAGGTTGTTGGAGTGAATTGTTTCCTGCTATGCAATACCCTAATAGAGAACAAGTCTAGACCAAGGCAATAAAGAAGGCAGACTTTTCTAGGAAATGTTTCCTTCTGTGTCTCTCTGCTTCTCTCTGTGTGTCTCCCTCTGTGTCTCTCTGGTATTTATGAAATATAAATTAAAAAATCAGAACAGCATGGAAGAAATACACATCTATATGTATTTCCAGATTTACCCAGTGATGACATAGTACCATAACATTTATTTTTTTTCTTGTGTTACTGAGGTTTGAACTCACAACCTTGTGCTCATTCAGCTTGCTTTCCTGACCTGTGCTTTATCACATGTGCTATATCTCCAGCCTGGATTTTGCTGATTATATTGAAGATGGAATCTTGATGATTTTTGTTTGTTTGTTCTGCTTGGTCTGGCTTTGAGCCATGATCCTCTGGATCTCAGCCTTCTGAGACAGGATTACAGGCATGCATAGAGATCTTTTCTTAAATGAAAATTCACATGCATCAACATACCATTCCGTTTATATTCTTCCATTGCCTTTTTTGTGGAGATAAACACATTATATTTTAAATATATCTATTTTCCTCCAGAGCCTATACATTCATTTAATCAGTGTTACTGGGTGTCATCTTTATAAAATATTTTTGTTTTCACTTTAAATAATAGGTTTGCAAGTCTTCCTAATTACAACTATGATATAGCTCAAATGGAAATATAAAAAAAGCATGGGGGGCCTGGAGTTTGGCGTAGTGGTAGAGTGCTTGCATGCACGAAGACCTGGGTTCCATTCCTCGGTGCCACATACATAGAAAAAAGCCGGAAGTGGTGCTGAAGGTCAAGTGGCAGAGCTCTAGCCTTGAGAAAGTCCAAGGACAGGGCTCAGGCCCTGAGTTCAAACCCAGGACTGGCAAAAAAAACTATGGGAATTTACAGAATAAGAAAACAAATATTGACCATGAGGCTGGCTATCATTTCTCTCTCTCTCTCTCTCTCTCTCTCTCTCTCTCTCTCTCTCTCTCTCTCTCTCTCTCTCTCTCTCTCTCTCTCTCTCTCTCTCTCTCCCTCTCTCTCTCTCTCTCTCTCTCTCTCTCCCTCCTAGGCGTGAGCTCAGGGTCTGAGCACTGCCCTTGGGCTTTCTCAAGGCTAGAGCTCTACCACTTGAGCCTCAGCACCACTTCCAGCTTTTTTTTTTCTATGTATGTGGTACTGAGGAATCAAACCCAGGTCTTTGTGCATGCTCTCTACCACTAGGCCAAATTCCTCGCCATTTCTCTTTTTTTTTTGCCAGATTTTTTTTTTTTTGCTAACTTTAGCTCAACCTAAGATTGGTTGTCAGAGGTTTATAGTTCTGTGTATATGATCATATAGTATTCTAAGACGGTGGGGGTGGGAAAGTGGGAGAAAAAGATGGGAAGGGGTAACAATATTCAAGAAGTAATGTACTCAACGCCTTACAAATGTAACTGTAATCCTTCTTTACATCACCCTGATAATAAAATTTTAAACAATTTCTATGAAATGAACTTCAAGGAAAGGAAACAAGAGACATGAGTTAGTTGCCATTGTTGCTGTTTTTGCTTTCTTTTCCTTTTGTTTTTATTTGAGATGATCAGGAAGAGCACATAAAAGATGGAACAACCTAGACACCATGTGGGAAATGAACTGGATATCTTGTGAGTGGGGATAGGAAGGAAAATTTAGAAAAGAGAAAAGGAAAGGGAGACAGGATTAAAAATGATTTGTACTCATTGCTCATTTTCTGATCCATGTAACTCTAACTCCTCTGTGTAGCAACTCTACAAGAACAATATTTTTTAAAAAATCACATACTTTATGACTCTACTGGTTATTAGTTGATTTCCAGAGGCTAATGGGATGAAAAAGAATGTTCTAGTATAATACAGATTTTTGGGGGGAGGGGAATTGAAGGCTGTATACCACTGCAAATTGGTTCGATACCGCAGAAATTTTTGTGAATGTTTGCAAATTCTGGGGAGTATAAATGCAAATGCAAGAAATTTTGCATGCTTAATAAGTAAAACATTACTATAACCAAATTAGCACACATACTTACCTTAAAGTTAGAAATTTACAAAAACAAATGAAGTAACACATCCTGAGATTCTGCTTGATTTCTTTTCTGACTCATCACCTCTCTTTTTATCCCTCCCATCCTCTCAGTTTCCTCAAGAACATGGGCTCACATAACCAAACTGCGATCATAGAATTTCTTCTCCTGGGGCTGTCAGATGACCCAGACCTGCAACCCATCCTCTTTGGTCTGTTTTTGTCCTTGTACCTGGTCACCGTGCTTGGAAATCTGCTCATCATCCTGGCTGTCACCTCTGACCCCCACCTCCACACCCCCATGTACTTCTTCCTCTCCATCCTCTCCTTGGAAGACATCTGTTTCAGCACCACCACTGTCCCCAAGATGCTGGTGAACCTCCAGACACAGAACAAGGCCATCGGTTATGCAGGGTGCCTCACTCAGGCCGGCTTCGTGTTGACTTTTGCTGGGTTGGAAAACTTCCTGCTTTCAGCAATGGCATACGATCGTTATGTGGCCATCTGCCAACCTCTGAGCTACACGAGCATCATGAACCCCTGCCTGTGTGTGGTTTTGATCCTGTTCTCCTTGTCCATTAGCATTGGGGATGCCCTCCTTCACAGCCTGTTGGTCTTACGTCTGTCCTTCTGCACAGACTTTACCATCCCCCACTTCTTCTGTGAACTCGATCAGGTCCTCAAGCTCTCCTGCTCTGACACCCTCCTCAATAACACACTTGTCTACACAGTGACCACTCTATTGGGCGGGGTGCCTCTCCTCGGAATTCTTTTCTCTTATATTAAAATTGTCTCTTGTCTTCTGCAAATGCCCTCCTCATCTGGGGGCAAGCTGAAAGCTTTTTCCACCTGTGGGTCTCACCTGTCTGTGGTTTCCTTGTTCTATGGGTCAAGTTTTGGGGTGTACATTAGTTCTGCAGTGAGCAACTCATCCAGGATGATAGGTGCAGCTTCGCTGATGTACACTGTGGTCCCACCTATGACGAACCCATTTATCTATAGCCTGAGAAACAGAGATATTAAGGAAGCCTTGAAGAAGCTCATCAGAATAGTCATATGACCTTGTCCCAGGCTTTGACCTTGGTTTTCTAGAGTACCTTCAGTGGAAAAGGTCTTGGGCAAGCCAAATAACAGATTTTTCTCTGCACTATAATCTCTCTCTCTTTTCTTTTCTTTTTGTTGTAAAGCTGATGGACAGAAAGGTTACAGTCACATAAGTCAGGTAATGAGTACAGTTCCTTGGAACAGTGTCACCCCCCTCCCTCATTCTCTCCATTTTTCCCATCCCTTCTCCTTCCCCACTGAGTTGTACAGTTCATTTCCAACATGGTATCCAGTGGGATTCACTGCAGAATTAATTCAGCCTTTGTCTTACCATTTCTGTGTTCCTCTTTCCCTCCCTATTTCAGATAAGTTTATATACATCACAAAGGATAGAGAAATCAAAAGTAGCAATAGAACACAGAAGGGAATAAACCAACGAAAAAAGGAAAGGAAAAAACCTGCAAACAGAACAAAAAAAAGCCCTTTTATTTCCACTTCTTGGAGTTCATTTCAATAAGCATCTCTTCACAGGATCATTATTGAGCCCTTTCAGTCCTCTCCTAGAATATCCTTCTTTGGTCCCACTGTGTGAATGTTTAGTCTGCTGTTTAATTAATCATGCCCAGGTATATTTTCTTTTACTATCCATTGGGTTTTCTTGTAGATTTATAGGCACATTCTAATGATTGTGAATGGGGGAAATAGTGCAGCCTATGTGTCTTTGGGTCTGGCTTAATTTTCTGAGTATAATTTTTCCCCAAGTCTTCCCATTTCCTTACAAATGCCACACCCCAGTCTCTTAGTGCTCAGTATTAGGGGCTCTGGAGGTCTCTACTTTGGTTTGACTACCACATGTGAAGTTTCTCAGTGCATTTTCTTGGTCAGCTTTCTTAGAAGCAGAATCTGACTGTTGAAGTATTTTGGGGGCAATACAGATTGGTGACAGAACTACCCTAGGGGAGTTTTAGTAATGCCATTTGGAAAAATGAAAGAGATAAATAATGCTCTGACCACGACGGCTGATTGATAATGTCATTTGTCAAGCTTCTTGAAGCAATTCTTATGCATGATGCACTGGACTTTGAACTACAGCAAAGGACTATCATTTCAGCTTTGTGTCCATCCAGCTGAAAGAAATTCTCCTGAGAATTAGACAGGTAGGAATTTTGGGGAGACAGCCCTGAAAGCTAGCACATGACTCAGTAGTAATATGAGTAGGCTGGCCCATCACCAACATCCAACTAGGCTTGTATGAAATGGACCTAAATTATTCTTTCTAGCATGTGAAAACTGCAGCCTTCCCACAAACTTAGAAAGCTTTGTGTAATTATCAATCTCTTCCCTTCCCCCCACGTTCTGCTTTACTGGTTTTGAACTCATGGCCTTGCACTTGCTAGGCAGAACTGCCATTTGAGCTATTCCTCAAGTCAAGACACATTCAGTTCTACCCTCCACTCTTCTAAGAATATCTGCTATCTTGAATTAATATAGTAATCATATTCTTTCCTAGGGCAAACATTCTAGACATGTTAGCATTTCATTAGAATTTTCTTGGTGGTTGTGGGGTTTGAACTATGGACTTGGACTCTGTCTCTGAAGGTTTGTGCTCAAGGCTCTATCACTTTGGGACACAGAGCCACTTCCAGGTTTCTGGTGGTTAATTGGAGATGAGAGGCTCATGGACATTCCTGGCCAGGCTGCTTTGAACCGTGATCCTCAGCTTTGAGCCTCTTGAGTAGCTAGGATTATAGGCATGAGCCACCAGTGACAGGCTATTTTTCTTATTTTTTGTTTTAATTTTTTGCCATTTCTGGGGCTTGAACTCAGGGCCTGGGCACTGTCCTTGGACAATTTTTGCTCAAAGCTAGTGCTCTGCCACTTGAACCACAATGACACTTCCGGCTTTTTTTCTGTGTATATGGTACCGAGGAATTGAAGCCAGGACTTCGTGCATGCCAGGTGAGCACTCTACCACTAGGCCAAACTCCTGTCCCTGTTGTTCTTATTTTTAACAGACTCTTGTTATAGTATCCCAGGCATTTACACAACAATCTATGCATCAATCTATATACAATAAAAACTACATCTAGGAGCCTAAATTAGGTGCCAAACTTCCTTAAATTTTTATAATGATAAAGTTAAGAAATACTTGCATTTAATAACAAACCAAAATCTATGAAGAAGTTCAAGGTTATTGTGGATTGATGTGTGAGCCAACAACCCAAACAACTGAATGAGAGATCAGGCTTCCCTGTGGTCTCTGGATGGATCAGCCAAGTCATTTTTTTTTCATCTCTTAGGCTTACTCTTAGGATTTGTGCTGTCTTGTAATAGCACAGGAGTTTAAAATTTAAAAAAAAAGGAGGCTCCTTAATGAGGTGTTTGGGATATTGAATCCCGAAGGACTGAAGAGAATGTTAATAATCTGCTTGGATCACCACACATATTGTGTTCCAGAGGCTGTATACCCAGCCCTTGTCTCAGAGACCATGATTTCAGCACAAGAGGGCACTGCTGTCTTTTGGGGATGCCTAGAGCAGAGATCTCACATTTCCTTTTTCATATTCATGGAAGAACCACACACAATCCCTTAGTGTGGGCACCCAGGTAATCTGAAATCTCCTCATTTATATTTGGCTAAGCCACAACAGGTCTTCCTTCATCCATTCATGTGTTGTGTGACATCAGGCTAACAGAAGAAGGTCACCCATGGGGCTTGAACTCAGGGCCAGGGCACTGTCCCTGAGCCTCTTTGTGCTCAAGGATAGTGCTCTACCACCTGAGTCACAGCTGAGTAACTTCTAGCTTTTTCTGAGTAGTTTCTTGGAGATAAGAGTTTCCTGCTTAGGCTGGTTTCAAGCTGCCATCTTCAGATCTCAGTTTCCTAAGCAACTAGGATTACAAATCCTAGAGTGAACCACTGGTGCCAGGCTCTGACTTCTTAATTATCCATCACTGTCATATATGCCTTCTTCTCCTCATGTACCAGTGTCTGATAAAGCTTCTATTCTGTTAATATCTGACTCTAACCTTATGGATGGAATGTTTTCCTAGATTTTCATGAGCAGTCTACTCTTGCTCAGTGTGGGAGTTTTCAGGGATACGTTAAAATTCTTTTAATTTATTGGCCATGGGAAAGGCATCCGGCTTTTTACTTCTGGCTAAAGACCTTAGGATATCCTTTCACAGAGCAGATTTTTCGCTAAGACTGTTGCCTGGTTATGAGACTTCTGAGAGAATTCAAGAAGAAAATGATACAGACTCCCAGGCTATCTTATCCTCTCCTTTTATTTCTATTTTACTCGAGGAGATATAGCATCAGCCTAGAAACATAATATTAGCTTAACATTCTTGTGGGAATTTTTCTCAAGAGATAACAAAATGGAGTCAGAAAAAATGTAGGTTTTTTGTGGTATCTTGGTATGTAGATTATTTGTGTAAATGCCTGGGATGAAAGCATATTAAAAATGAGAAAAATAGCTAGCCACTGGTGGCTAATCCTAGCTACTTGGGAGGCTGGGATCTGAGGATCATGGTTCAAGGCCAGCCTAAGCAGGGAAGCCTGTGAGACTCTTATTTCAAACGAACTACCCCTTCCCCTGTAAACAAAAGCCAGAAATGGTGTTGTGGCTCAAGTAGTAAACCACCAACCTTGGGTGAAAATGCTCATAGATTGCCCAGGACATGAGATGAAGCTCTATGATCAGCACACACACACGCACACACACACACACACACACACACACACACACACGCACACACACAGAGGGAGAGAGAGAGAGAGAGAGAGAGAGAGAGAGAGAGAGAGAGAGACCTGTATATAATCAGGTAATACCTTTCTTCATTTTGTGGAGTCAAGTAGTATCATTTCATTGCTCTTCATGTGATTGTTTTTAAAAAATCAATTGACCCATTATACATTTTATGGATATTTGTGGATATATTTGTGAATGGGTTATGTGTTCATTCCGTAATACAATATCCCTTAATGAGAGAAAGGTTAAATAAACGGTGGTGTCAGAGATTCTGGAATAAAGTCAGGTAGCCATGATGAAATAATCCGTCAAAAACCAAGACTAGAATGTAGATAAACACATTACTTTCAGGCAAACAGAAAGAGACAAAATGGCATCCAGGGCAAAAAGTTTAAAAATATAAACCAAGGGCATGAATTGGTAAACTTATTTGAGGCAGTAAAGTCTCATGAAAACAATGAACAAAACCTTTAGTGGTTTCCTTAGAGAAAGGGAATATAAAATCCTTATGTGTTTGATGATATGGTGAAGTGTGCATTGTTTTATTTTTCTTAGCATTATCTAACACAAATGTGGCAACCTATGTAATTTTTTTCTTAAATGGAAACCCTTAATATTTACTTTTATTATCTCCATTATTTTTATTAGCATTGATTTGTTGTATAAGGGCTTCATTTTGATATTACCCTCTCTGCGACCAACATCTTTTGGTCACACTCACGTCCTCTTTTTCCCTATTTCTCTTCCTTTAACTTAATCAAAACATTTTTAATTAAATGATGAGTGGTGGCTATTTAGGGCTTCAATGTTTTGACAGCAAATTCTAGCTTATTTTTAATACATTAATATTTTATTATTCATGGTACTTTTAAACTAATTAAAAATTTGCAGACTGTAGATTTATTCTATTGTTTTATTATTTTGCTTCATTTTATTTGATTTCACTGGTGCTGGTATCACCGTCAGCTTTTTTTGCTGTGCTAGAGCTTTGCCTTGTAAGCCAGTAGTGCAGTCTAGCTTATTTGCTAATTGGAGAGCCTTTTGGACTTTGCTGTCCAGGTTAGCCCTTTCTTTTCAAATGCAATTTTCTTGTTATTATTAAACCCCCCACCCTCACCACCACCAGCTACAATAGCAACAACAAAACACCACCATGTTTCTATTTCCCTCCAGGATAGTTTTAAAATCCTGCAAGTCTCAGCCTCCTGAGTAGTGAGGATTACAGGCATGAGCCTCTCTGGGTCCAGGCTACTTTAAATTTATTTTAAGCAAATCACTTTACTCTCATAGGTTTTTGATGTTTCTGTTGCTAACTTAGGTCAGATTTACTTTATCACTTGTATTTTTACATTCATTATGTTATTTATGTTACATTTATATTATTGTATTCTTTAGTTATATTATTTATTATATAATAAGGACATGGGAAAAACAATGACATTGATCACTAAGATATAGAGATAAACACACAGGAAGAGCTAATGAGAAATAAAGAGACAGAAAAACTGGGAGAAGAGAGAGACAGGGTTAGAAACATTGGGCAAAGAACAACAATAACATATATGCATATTAAAAAATGAAAGAAAATGAAGGTTCAGGAAACAAAAGAATTCAATGTTCAGCCTACAAAATTAAGAAGAATGAAAGATAGGATGGGTTGGGAGGAGGAGTGAGAGTGTTGAAAAGGTTGACATAGAGAAAGATGCCTTGTATTCATATATTACCTTATTAAATGGCATCTCCTTTGCACAACTACTTAAAGTTAGTAAACTTGTAAAATTTCTTTAAAAGACGAAAAAAAGAGGGCAAAATTCACTTAAAAGAGTGGACACTAATCAAGATGTGATGTGCTCATAAGAAGCCCTTTGTACAATTATATCGCAAGGCAATAAAATAATACAAATAAAAACACAGTAGATATTTAGTTTTTTCTACCATGAGATACCCTGGGACACCTGTTTTCCATCCCACCATCTGTTTTCTTTCCCCTCCATCAGTCTCTGTAACAACATGGAATCAATAAACCAAACAGGTATAGCAGAATTCCTCCTCCTGGGACTCACAGAGCACAGAGAACTCCAGCCTGTTCTTTATGGAGTGTTTCTGTCTATCTACTTGGTCAGCGTGCTCGGGAATCTGCTCATCATCCTGGCTATTAATGCTGACTCCCGCCTCCACACTCCCATGTACTCCTTCCTGTCCAAACTGTCCCTGGCTGACATTAGTATCAGCTCCAGTACAGTCCCCAAGATGCTGATCAACATCCACACAGAGGATCAGAGCATCACATATGCAGGCTGCCTGGCACAGGCCTGCTTTGTCTTGCTTTTTGCTGGCCTGGAAAACTGTCTCCTGGCCGCCATGGCCTATGACCGCTATGTGGCCATCTGTCACCCCTTGAGTTATACAGTCATCATGAACCCTCGCCTCTGTGGCCTGCTGACTCTCCTGTCTGTGCTCAGTAGTATTGCTAATGCCCTACTCCTTAGTTTGATGGCATTGCGTCTGTCCTTCTGCAGAGATGTGGGAATCCCCCACTTCTTCTGTGAACTCGCTCAGGTCATCAAGCTAGCCTGCTCAGACACCTTCATCCACAATGTACTGACATATCTGGCAGCCTTTGTGTTCGGTGGCATTCCTTTCTCTGGGATCATTTTCTCTTATACTCAAATCATCTCATCTGTCTGGCTCAAACCATCCGTGCATGGCAGGTACAAAGCCTTTTCCACGTGTGGGTCTCACTTGGTCGTGGTCTCCTTGTTCTATGGGACAGGTTTGGGGGTGTACATCAGTTCTGCAGTGACAGACTCTCCCGGGAAGACTGCCTTGGCCTCGGCGATGTATTCGGTGGTCACGCCCATGCTGAACCCTTTCATTTACAGCCTGAGAAACAGGGACATGAAAGAGGCCTTGAGGAGACTGGTCAGGGGGACTGCTTCTTTCCTCTAAGGCATTGCTTTGAACATAGGGTGTCTGGAATAAGCCCCAGTGAAAGGCTTCCTTATAAACCAGAACTCCTGACCCAGTTCTTGTATGATGACGGCAAAGCTGAATATATTGCATCATATGTTTCTGTTTTTCTGACTAGAACAACCATGTTTACATCACTCTGATTACAATGTCTTTGTGCAGGTCAAAAAAAATTAGAGTTCACACTGTAGGTCCTAGCTTTAATAGTGCATATATATATATACATATGTATATATATATGTATATGCATATGTATATCATTATATATGATATACATTATATATGTATATAGAACTAGACATATAGCTATGTAATTTTGTTGATAAATAACAATTCTGTATTCTGTTTGTATGAATTCTTGGGCTTGAACTCATGGTCTGGTACTGTCTCTCTGCTTTTTGTTCACTCAAGGCTGGTAATCTACTACCTGAGTCAGACCTCTTCTCACTTTTTGCTGGTTAATTGGAGAGAAGAGTCTCTAAGGTGTTTTTTCTGCCTGGGTAGGCTTGAATTATGATCCTTAGATTTAAGCCTTCTAATCAGCCAGGAATACAGGCATGAGCCACCAGCATAGGGTTGAAATAACAATTTTAAAGATAGGCTATGATTGAGTTATAATTTGTATAGGGTATGAGATATTTCAATACATATATTGTATGCACAGTGATCTGATGAGTGTAATTGCAAACCCATCTCCACCGAGAGTCTTAAAAATCTCATTTGACTGGATTCCAGCGGGTCATGTCTATAACTGTAGCTCCTGGATAGAGTTGAGATCTGGGGATGGTGGTTTGCAATTAGCTTTGGCAGATATGTCTACAGGTCTCCATGTCCAATAACCTAACAAAATGCCAGGCTGGCGTCATGGATGAAGTGACAGAGTACCACCTGTACAACAGTAAACCAAAGTTATTTTACAACTTTTACAGAAGGTTAAAGCTATCCATCCTATACCACTGTACCTGTTAACCATCCATGATGTTATCCAGGCTCCAATATTTGGTACCATGCTCTCTACATCTGTAAGATGACTGCTTGCTCTCACAATCAAAATGGCAATGTGTGTGTGTTATTTGCAATTTTGTGCTTGTAGTTTGTTTTCACTGAACCTAATACCCCCCAGGATAATCCATGCTGTTCTCAAGTGGTAGAATTTCAGACTACTAATGACAGACCAGTATTCCATGGATTACACACTGACTACACACACACACACACACACACTACCACCACATTTGCTTTGCCTATTTATCCAGTTTCTCATATCTTGCTTATTTGAGTAAGAGTTTAATATGTGATGGGACTTCAGATGTATTTTATTTATTTATTTATTTTTTAATTATTTCTTTTGCCAGTCCTGGGGCTTGAATTCAGTCCTGGGGCTTGAACTCAGCACCTGAGCACTGTCCTTGGGCTTTCTTAAGGCTAGAGCTCAAGCTCTAGCCACAGTACCACTTCTGACTTTTTCTGAGTATGTGGTACCAAGGAACAGAATCCAAGTCTTTGTGCATGCTAGGCAAGCACTTTACCACTAGGCCAAATTCCCTGCCTTACAGACATTTTTTATTTTTTATTTTTTTGCCAAACCTGGGCTTGAGCTCAGGGCCTGAGCAGTGTCCTTGGACTTTCTCAAGGCTAGAGCTCTACCACTTGAGCCTCAGCACCACTCTGGCTTTTTTCTATGTATGTGGTAGGGAGGAATCGAACCCAGGCCTTTGTGCATGCTAGGCAAGCACTCTCCCACTAGGCCAAACTCCCCGCCCCCTTACAGACTTTTTTTTTTTTGAGGAAGGAGTTTTATTATCTTCATGTACAGAGAAATCAACATTGCACACTTAACCCAGCTTAGTAGCCAGTTCCTTAGCCTTTGCCTTTTCCAGCTTGGCAATTCGAGCCACAGATTTTGGACCCAGCACGTTGCCTCCCCAGTGACGACGGACCTCATCGCATCTGTCATTGTAGTTGGTTCTAATAGCTTCCACCAGCTTTGCCGGAGATCCTGTCTTCCGAGTTGACTTGGGTGAAGGCAACAGTGGTGCATGTCTTCCTGTGGACTAGGCGGCCCAGCCTGGCTTTCTCCTTTATGATGCAGTAGGGAACACCCATCTTACGGCACAGGGCAGGCAGGAATACAACCAGCTCAATGGGGTCCACGTCATGTGCGATCACCACAAGCTGAGCCTTCTTGTTCTCCACCACCGTAGTAACAGTGTTAACCCCTGCTCGAAGGACTGGTGGTCTCTTAGTGGGGATGTCTCCTTTGCCAGCAGCTTTCTTCTCAGCTCGGGCCAACAATCTCTGCTTCTTCTCCTGCTTTGTCTCTGGCCTGTACTTGTGGGCCAGCTTGAGTAGCTGCGTAGCTGTCTGGCGGTCCAAGGCCTGGGTGAACTGGTGGATTGCAGGAGGCACTTTCAGCCGCCTGTACAGGATCGCCCTTTGGCGTTGCAGCCCGATGTAGCCGGGCCATTTGACAAAACGGGTGAGGTCCCTTTTGGGCTGGATGTCCTGTCCAATGCCAAAATTCTTGGGCCTTTTCTCAAACAGAGGATTTACCACCTTCTTGGCCTCCTGCTTTTTCACGACAGCAGGGGCTGGGGCCACCTTCTTCCCCTTGGCCTTCTTTCCTTTCGGGATCTTGGGTAGCTGGAGAGAGCAACATTTTTTATATGTACTGCTTTGGGATATTACATGAAAACCTTGTAAGGAAGCTCCATGCAAGCAGGAATTTACATTTATGTTCCCAAAGACTCTCACTTTCTCTTCATGCCTCACAGGCATCGTTTTCTTGGGAGGTCACCATTCTGGAGGTGAGATAAAACATTGTGATGTGATGTGAAATTCTCTGATTATAGTGATAATGGATTTTGCTTCTTTACATTAAACTTTTTTTTGCTAGTCCTGGGGCTTGAACTCAGGGCTTGGGTGCTGTCCCTGAGCTCCTTTTTTTTTTGTGGGTCATGGGGCTTGAACTCTGGGCCTGTCTCTGAGCTCTTCAGCTCAAGGCCTCCACCCTACTCCTGGAGCCACAACTCCACTTCCCATTTTCTAGAGGTTAATTGGAGATAAGAGTCTCAGGTTCTTTCCTTTCCGGGCTGGCTTTGAACCTTGATCCTCAGATCTCAGTCTGCTGAGTAACTAGAATTACAGACATGAGCCACCACACTCGGCTGAGCTCTTTTTCTAAAGGGTAGCACAATACCACTTTGAGCCACAGCACCACTTCCTTTTAGTGGATCATGAGATAACATTCCAGCCTGGGCTAGCTTTGAGCCATGATTCTCAGACCTTAGCCTCCTGAGTATCCAGAATTAAAGGCATGAGCCACTGGTGCCCAGCTATATCAAACTGGGAAAAAAAATTAAGAGGGCTTAACCGAAGGATGAATCTGACTATATTATAATATGTGCGTATGCTAGTCACATCAAGAGTCCCCTTTGTGTAATTAATATATGTTAAAAACAAACAAAAGGAAAATAGGTGTTGTTAGGGGAATAGGTACCAGGGAATGGGGAAAGTGAATGGGAACAAACATGCTATATTCATGTATGGAGATAGAGTGATGAAGTCTGTTAAAACTGGAGGCAATAAAGGATGGAGTCACAGGAGCTGAGTTTGTGGTACATTTTACATCTGTATGGAAATGCCACAATGAGCCCTGCCTCACTGTAAAACTAATGTATGTTAATAAAAGTCTATGAAAAAAAGGAAACAGTAGGATTATACTATTTTCATGCAGGTGTGTACAATAGAATTTTAAAAAATCATGCTTGCCCCTCCTCTTTTCTCCTCCCCTGTACCTTTTTTGGGGGTTTCCTCAAGTAATATTAGATTTCCTTTCCTTCCTTCTTTCCTTCCTTCCTTCCTTCCTTCCTTCCTTCCTTCCTTCCTTCCTTCCTTCCTTCCTTCCTCCCTCCTTCCCTCCCTCTCTCCCTCCCTCTCTCTCTCTCTGTCTCTTTCTCTCTTTCTCTCTCTCTCTCTCTCTTTCTCTCTTTCTTTCTTTCTTTCTTTCTTTCTTTCTTTCTTTCTTTCTTTCTTTCTTTCTTTCTTTCTTTCTTTCTTTCATTTTTGTGGGTCATGGAGCTTGAATTCTGGGCACTGTCCCTGAGCTCTTCAGCTCCAGGCTACCACCCTACCCTTGGAGCCACAGCCCCACTTCCTGTTTTCTAGTGATTAATTGGAGGTAAGAGTCTCATGGTTTTTTTGTGCCCAGGCATGCTTTGAATCACAATCCTCTGATCTCAGCCTCCTGAGTAGCTAGGATTACAGATATGAGCCATTGCATCCATTGAGATTTTAATTTTCGAAAAATGATTGTTTGCAAATACTATAGGAAGATATGGGGGAAAACACTTCATTATATAGCCATAGATGTAACTTTCAAAATAAGATTCTAATATCTCTGGAAATAATGTGAGGGACTGACAAATGTGATTGCTTCCAATTTAAAGAAAATAAAGAATAGACATTCTACAGAAGAGGAGAGAGATTTTTCCTGCCTATTCATTCAATAGGAACTTACTGACACAGAATGCATAAAAAGTCAGAAGAAAATAAACACCAAATATAACAAATAATCAAAGCAGTAAAATAACAATCTAGGGCTGGTAACGTGACCTAGTAGTAAAGTGTTTACTTAGCATGCACAAAGCCCTGGGTTCGATTCACCAGTACCACATACATAAAAAAAGCCAGAAGTGGTGCTCTGGCTCAAGTGGTAGAACACTAGCCTCAAGAAAGGCCAAGGACAGTGCTCAGGTCCCAAGTTCAAGCTCCAGGACTGGCAAAAAACAAATAAATACCAAACTAACTGAACATCCAAATTGCCCATGGCCATATGAAATATAAATCAAAATTTTCATCCTCGTTCCCCCTCTTTCAAAACAGGAGTGAATTTCTTTATGAAAAGTGAAAGCCATAAATGCTTGGGTAAGGATGGGGGAAGAATCCTTAAACAGTGGAAATGAGTTCAACCACTGTAGAAATCAGTATGGTGACTTCCCAAACAATGAAAAATCAACCTACCATGAGATCTTAGCGAGGCCATCCCTGGGTGTGTACTTTCAATAGGGCAACCTGCACAACAGTGCTTAATGAGACAGTATTTATAATAAACAAATTATGGAGTCAGCTTTAGGTGCCTATCAGGAGATCAATGAAGAAAAATAGGGAGGAGAGAGAGAGAGAGAGAGAGAGAGAGAGAGAGAGAGAGAGAGAGAGAGAGAGAGAGAGAGAGAGAGGAGAATCAACGAAGTGTAATTCTTGCTCCAAAGATGTATAGTACGAGTGCTATGCCATTTGCCCAAACGTTGGCATTTTCTTTAGGTAATATTTAGTTTCATTATTTATATCTAAAAATACAAGATGTATATTTATGATCAGATTTGGAATGGTCCCTGGTGGTATCCTTCCTTACATGGACTTCTCTTGTAACTTAAAAGATTAGGAGAGGTTTATCTTTGTGATTGCAATGTACTATATGAAGTTATTTCTTTTCTCTTTTTTTCCCACTTATGGTTAATCTCATGTGGTTGCTGTATTTCACTTTGTTACCTGGTACATTGTATGTATGTTTATTTGCAATAGGGAAGGGAGGGGGAAAAATAAGATGATTGGGAGGGGGAGGGGGAAAGAAAGGGGGTCAAAAACATGAAAAGGGGTATCATATTTTGAGAAGTAATGTACCCATTACCTGACAAATTGTAACCCCTCTATTCATTATCCTGACAATAAAATACAATTTTTTAAAAAAGGATTGGGATATTGTGGTTGTTAGAGCAATTTATTTGGGGATAATTTGTTTTGAGAATTCTTTTTTTGAAGGAGGATGAGGTCTTAGTGGGCATGTGAGGTTGTTGTCAGCTTCTTGAGTGTCAGTATTGTTAGGAAAATGGAGGAGAAAGGAAGGAAATGGGCTGGATTGGATCTTCCATAGGCGAGGACTGTTTATTGAGATATAGCAGTTAGGGGAACAGCCTTCCTGTGGGCTTGGAGATTGTGCAAATAGGTGAGGCAGGGGTTGGGCCTTTTGTTGGGTCTAAGCAAGAAGGCAGAGCTTAATGAACAGGTCATTGGTTCTACAGAGGTGATAGGTTTTTTCAGATGGGCCTGAAGAAAGGCCATGGCAGAAACAATGAGGAAGGGGAAACTGAATGGTGAACCTACTTCTCAGGCGTCCAGGGATCTGCTGTGATCAATTACTTGGTTTTGTGAAACTGCAGTGCAATGATATAGCTACAGGGATTAGAATGATAGTAAAAGAGGTGTGCTAATAAGGAGCTTTGAGTATTGTTGGTTCCTCCCCCACCTTCTCATCCATCCTCTCTCCTCCCCCAAGAGATACAGAGACTGTATACTTTGTCTTGGAATTTCCCTTAACAGCTCTGTCTCTGTCAGGAACCAGACCCCAAGCCTCTTCCCATAGCTAAAAATTCTCCTGGCCCGGGAAATCTATTGACTTCTTCACTCTGCTCTTCCTGGGGGCAGAGATTCCATCTTAAATATGCAGATGACCTGTGAGGCATCATTGTTCCTACAGAAATCAAGTAAGACCCAATCTCTTCCTAAGTGAAATACCTTCCACAGGTATTTCACTGGATTTCCTATAGAGAAGTTGATGAGTAAAAGATTTTTCAGGCTATATCTGTTCACTGTCATCCTGGCAATCTAACATATGTATTATATATATTCATATTTTATATTATATACAACATTATATACCCATATGTTATATTGCATATAATTATATGGTATATTGCATATAATTATATGGTATATTTATAGGTTATATAGTCATATATATATATATATGTATGTATATTATCTGACAACACATCCAGGATGACAGACAGGCTTGAACACCTATCAACATGAAACCTCTTCACAACTCCAATATCCAGATAGATTCTGAGTTTTAAAAGATTGGAGGAAGAAGTGGTGCTGTAGCTCAAGTGGTAGAGCACTAGCCTGGAGTAAAATGCTCAGGGACAGCACATAGGCTCTGAGTTCAAGCCCCACAGCTGACAAAAAGATTGCAGGAAAGGGTGACCTTGACAGAGATGCACTGTTTTTCGAAGCTGCTTTGTGGAATGGCAACTACTCTGAAAACGAACAAAAATAAAATGTAATTTTTTTTTAAAAAAAGATCAGAATAGAGTTGAGAACAGCCTCCTCCTTCTCTAGTCAGAAGCCTTTGACGAGGACTGACTGAATCAATCCTTGGGGTGGTTTTCCATGAGCAAACCTGACTGTCACGGTAGGGTTTCTCGCTGGTGGAATGGAGCCTCATCACCCACAGAGCACAGCTGGCCTTCCAGGCCACCATGGGCATCCTTAGGGCCTTTGTTTCTCATTGACCAGGTGAGGTCCTGACCCACTGTGACACAGGAGCCACTAGAATCCAGTGTCCTACATGGCTTGGTGGCCTAGAGAAGGACATTTTTCCTAGGAGGCCATGCCAGGCCACCCTTCCTGGCTAGCTCCTCCAACCCCCTCCCCCTCTGCACTTCTTTAACTTTTGTGATTAAGATGCAAATGAAAACCATTATATTGCTCATTTTCATAAATATGTGTACATATGAATTAGGCATGTGAAGTTTTCATACATATAATGACTTAATAAATTCTAGATTGTTTGGACAAGCATGCAAATCTTGAAGTCTATCAATACAAAATCTTTTTTTTAAAGGGTGAACTCTACTAAGTTGTAGTAAGATGGTGAAAATCTAAATTTGAAGGTGGTTCATACCTGTAATCCTGGCTTTTCAGGTTGCTGAGATGTAAAGATCATAGATCCAAGCCAGCAGCAAGCCAGGAAAATCCGTGAGACTTGTCTCCAATTAGCTATCAAAATGCCAAAAGTGGAGGTGTGGCTCAAGTTATAGAGGACTAGCCCTGAGCATAAAAGCCCAGTAACAGAACCCAGGCCCTGAGTTCAAGCCCCAGGACCTGCACACACAGAGAAAGAAAAGCAACAACAACAACAACAGAATAAGGAAATTGAGGAGGGGGAGAGAGGAGATCAGAATGATAAGAGTACTGAATTTGATTAGGGTACACCGTATATATACAAATGGAAGTATTACAAGGAAGCCCTTTATACAACTTATATATGCTAATAAACATGTAAAAATACTGAACCAAAGAGACTAAAAAGATTTCACATGCCCCAATGCCATTTTTTTTTTGCCAGTCCTGGGCTTGAGCTCAGGGCCTGAGCACCGTCCTTGGACCTTCTCAAGGCTAGAGCTCTACCACTTGAGCCTCAGCACCACTTTCAGCTTTTTTCTATGTATGTGGTACCGAGGAATCGAACCCGGGTATTCGTGCATGCTAGGCAAACACTCTACCACTAGGCCAAACTCCTGGCCCATATGCCATTTTTAATTTAATTAACACACCAAAAATTTAGATGAATAATTATAATTTTTAACTCACAGGAGTCTAATACAAAGTAAAATGCATGTGGAAATAACTATGATGAAATTTGAAAACATGAAATTCTCTGTAAGATGTATCATTTATCTGTGTTTTTATCCACTCAGCTGTGAACAGGATTGGGATTTTCTATGCAGAATACTTTTAGAAATGTATTTAGACATTATAATGATGGTTTATGAAAAATATCATTTTACTTTTATATTACTTAATGTTTATAATTATAATTACAATTATACTTTATACAATTAATTATATAATCATAAATCATAAATTTATAATTATATTATTTGTGGCTAGATTTCTTTTTGATCAGTTGTGGGGCTTGAACTCTGGGCCTGGGTGCTGTCCCTGAGATCTTCAGCTCAAGGCTAGTGCTCTACCACTTAAGTCACAGTACCACTTCTGGTTTTATGATGATTATTTGAAAATAAGCCTAGGCTGGCTTTGAACTGTGATCCTCAGATCTCAGTCTCCTGAGTAGCTAGGATTGCAGGCATGAGCCACCAGCGCCTGGCTTTATGCCATTATTTTTTAGAATCAGACATTTTGTTCACAGCTAAAATAAAAAACAACAACAACCATGTTTTCTGGTATCATTAATCAGAGTGAAGGCTTTGTAACTTACAAAATGACACTGACATTTATTAGATAAATAAGATTTCTAATGTCTACCAGGGCTTTGAAATGGAAGTGAGCACACACAAAAAAATACAAAACAGAATAGAACTGAGACACAGAAAGATGGTTGCAAGGGTCAAAGGGAATCAGCCAGCCAGATTTCCCCCACTTGTAGTATGTTTGTCTTTATGGACGTTCTCTTCTGGGATCAGAATCATATTGCAGATCTAATGAGAACCTTATTCCCCGGGGTGCAGACCTGAGGACGGCCTTCTTCAAAATACCTGCCATAGACAGGGTGCAGCACCTGAGCCCCGTCTTAGAGATGATCATCCCTCATCATAAAGAACTCCTCTACCTCCACGAGGGGCCATTTTTCCACCTTTCACCTGCAGGTAAGATGGTATGGGTGAAACTAGTTTTAAATCCAACCAGATGAATCAAGAAAGTGCTTTGACATTAAGGTTTTGAACATGAAGTGAGGTGGGATTCTACATCTAATTCATTTGTGATTTAATTCACCTCATACCCAGACCAAAGAAATGGATGGCTCATTGATGCTTCTGTTTACTACCACCACCACCACTACTACTATTTTCAATTATCAGGCACCATTTCCAAAGGTGTTTTCAATACCTCAACACTTCCCTTTTTTACTCTGTGCCTTGCTAAGGGATAGTCTCTATTTTGAATGATCTCAGCTTCTCCTACATATTCATCCTTTCTGATGGTAGATAATGTCATAGGCAGTAAATTCAAGGCAATAAACCATGAATCCAACAAGGAAGTGTTGGGCTGACTATGTGGAATACTATGTTGGTGGTTTGGGTTCTAATCATTTCTGATCATGAAATAACCCTACAGTTCTGATTCAGCTTTCCAGAAATAGAACTGAATTAACTGTATGTATAATTTATATATATTCTATATTGATGATATATTCATATATAGAATTTATTCATATATATTCAGGGGGTACAGTGTGTATACGTGTGTGTGTCTGTGTTGTGGTATAACAGCAATCAAGTTAATTAAAACGTTTATTTTAAAAACTTCAAAGTAAAAAGAAATCAGAAATCTAGGCTTCTCGCATAGTAAGTGATCCCCCCCCCCCATTTACGAAGCATGTGTTGGAGTCTAGATCAGACACATAGAGAGTACAATATTACTGGGAATGGTAAATGATGTTGTAGCCACTCTGATCTCCCCCACCCTATGAGACAGAAGTCCTTACTGCACCGAGATATTCCTAAAGGGCCCTGATGATCTTATAATTATCACAGCACGGTATTGCCTAGAAAGCATATTGTTTCAGTTTCATTTGTTTCATTAGAAATCTATACATTTCATCTTTTCACTAGCTGATTTAAAAAAAGCACTGTCACGGTAAAGGAAGAATTCCTTCTGAGTGACAATGAGGTCATGGATAGGATATCTGTCTTTTTTCTATTGTTAATTCATCAAGAAGTCATATATTTCTAATACAGACTCAATATTTTTGAACTTTACTTCTGAGATCCGCCTGGGCTGGTGCTATTCTCCTTCTGTTTCTAACATCACAGGAAGAAGTGTAAATATCCCAAGGGAAAGTCTAGAGGATTCTTTGTTCAGTAAGAATATATTGTTGGATGCCAGTGGCACATGGTTGTAATCCTAGCTACTCAGGAGGCTGAGAACCAAGGACAACAGTTCAAAGCCAGCTGGGGCAGGAAGGTCCATGATACTCTTATCTTTAATGAACCACAAAATGCTGAACGTGGGGCTTGGCTCAAGTGGTAGAGTGTGAGCCTTGAACATAAAGGCTCAAGAACAGTTCCCACGACCTGAGTTCAAGTCTCATGATTGGCCACAAAAGGCAAAGGAGAAAATGTAAATTGTGGTATCACATGTATCAGTTACGGATATCTGGGGATGATAACAAAAGTGAGCAAAATGAAAGAACTAACTCTACAGTCAATTTGACCCAACTCTTTGCACAGGTAAATATGGATATCTATATGAATGAGTTCACCTGAAATGTGACCAGTGTTTCAGATGAGTCTGAGAGAAGCTAGGCAGTGAACCAATGCTTCATAAAGCAGGTGTCACACTTCCATCCTCAGTCTTCTGTGTGTGTTGTCATGGGATAATTCAAACTGAAATGCTATGCCCTCTGCTTCAAGTTAGAGTAGAAGGCATGACATACTTGATGTGGGAGGAAATTTTGATCTCAACAAGGAGCGTGGAAGAAAGATGAGAGAGAAAGAGAATGAGTGGAGAAACTAAGGAGAAATTGTATGAATATTTACCTGGGCATACAAAAATCATAGCAATGTTTATATGTTTATATAAATTATATATTTTCTCCAAATTTTGTATCTGTCAAAACTATGTAACTATGTGAAGGATGCATGAAAAATAGACTTGAAATCTTCATCTAAGAGATTATTGTTTATTTGTTTTTTTTAAGGCACAGCAGATTTATTTTGATTCAAAGGATCCTGTTCTTAGTTCCTTGGGCCTTAGCACTGGGAAGAACATGAAAGCAGTGAGGAAATGGAAAACGCTTCATGCCAGCCAGGAAGGACAATGAGAGAGAGAAGGGAAAATGTGTGTGTGTGAGAGAATATCATCCCAAGAGTTTAGGAGGTATAAAGTCTGGATTGGTGAGCCAGAATTTGTGTATCCATTGTGTGCCCAAGAGATATTGCAAGCTGCCTGTGTAAACATTTCATGTCAATCCATGTTTCTATCAGATTCACCAACAGCATGAAAAATAGAAACCAAACAGGTGTTTCACAATTCTTTCTCCTGGGACTCTCAGATGATCCATCCCAGCAACCACTCATCTTCAGCCTCTTCCTGTCCATCTATCTGGTCACTGTGCTCGGAAATCTGCTCATCAGCCTGATCATCACCTCTGACCCTCACCTCCACACCCCCATGTACTTCTTCCTCTCCAACCTGTCCCTGGCTGATATCTGCTTAAGCACCACCACCATCCCCAAGATGCTCGTGAACCTCCACACACGGGACCAGAGTATCACTCACCAAGGCTGCCTCCTCCAGGTCTGCTTGGTCTGGAATTTTGCTTTCTTGGAAAACTGTCTTCTGGCGGTCATGGCCTATGACCGCTTTGTGGCCATTTGCCACCCACTGAGCTACACGGTCACCATGAGCCCCCGCCTGTGTGCCCTGTTGATTCTCTTCTCAGTACTCATCAGTGTCATGAGTTCCCTCCTCGTGGCTCTGATGGTGACGCATCTGTCCTTCTGCCAAGACGTGGAGATCCCTCACTTCTTCTGTGAGCTCGCTCAGGTCATCAAGCTGGCCTGTTCAGACACCTTCGTCAATAACATCCTGATGTACGTGGCAACCTTCCTGTTTTGTACTATTCCCCTCAGTGGAATCATTTTCTCTTATTCCCAAATTGTCTCTTCTGTCTTGAAACTCTCCTCAGTGGAAGGAAGGCACAAGGCCTTCTCCACCTGTGGCTCTCACCTGTGCGTGGTCTGCTTGTTCTATGGGGCCGGTTTGGGGGTGTACATCAGCTCTGCTGTGACTGACTCACCCCGGAAGACGGCTGTGGCTTCAGTGATGTATTCTGTGGTGCCCCAAATGCTGAACCCCTTTATATACAGCCTGAGGAACAGGGACATGAAGGGAGCCTTGAGGAGACTCACCAATAAGATAGCTTCTCTTCCATGATGTGTTATTCGCTTTGGGCATGGATTTCTAGAGTGAGTTGCAGTGACTGGATTTCTGGAGATTCAATTCATCTAACTTTTCCATCCAGATATTCTTCTAAAATGTCTAGGTGACACACAAGTAATTGTGTGGAGGGAATTCGAGAGCCGAGCTGTGAGAACCGGAAAGGGTTAAGAGGTTGGCATGGCAATGGGTCAGTACTCATAAAGCTGAGAATTGGACTCTGGAAAGGTTAAACAGACAAGGCAACACAAATGTATCAGTCACTCCCCTAAGTGTAGTTAAGTTAGAGCAGTTTGCACACTAAAAGCTTAAGACCTTGGAGATAAGATGTTTACTGCTCCCCTCCTTTTGTCAGTTATCACTGTGTAGACAAACTATACCCCATATTAGTGACTGTAACCACAAGCTAGATTGATACCCTATTTTTTTTCATGCAGTTGTAAGTGAATTAAATAAATAAGCTTGTAAATGGGCGCTCAGGGTTCAGAAACCAGTAAACACTGGACCCCTGGTACCCACATTCCTGTCCTGTTTCCCTTCTCAGTTTTTCGGCTCTGATATCCCATTGTATTGTTCCTGACTGTGTTTTTCAACAATCTTGTGTTTTCTTCCTGACTTTGTTTCTCTGTCTGTGTAGACCTGTGAGGTTGGACACTCGTTTCCATCTCTCTAGAATACAATTTCCGGGATCAGTCATAGAGTTAGAACCTGGGATAGGGGTTGCAGCTCTAGTGATTCCCAGTATAAATCAATATAGATACATAATTTAAGTGAAAAATATGAAGCATGTGGACTTGTGAAGTATAGAATATTTCAATGCATCTACACTACAATGTATAATAATCGGTGTAACTATAATACCAATCACTCCAGTTTATACTCATAAAAAGTGGCTTGCACCTGTAATCCTAGCTCTTCAAGAGGCTGAGATCTGAAGATCATGGTTGGAAGCCAATCCAGGACAGGAAAGTCCATGTGACTATTATTTCCAATTAACCAGCATTAAGCTGGAAGTGGAGATGTGGCTCAGGTGGTAGAGTGGCAGACTTGAGCAAAAGAGCTCAGGGACAGTGCTCATGCCATGTCCTGGATCTGGCACAAATAAATACATAAAAATACAAATAATGGGAGGGGATGGGAGGGGAAATCTGGCAGAGAGGGAGGGGAAGGGTGACATTGTCCCCAAAGAAATGTACTCTTAACCACTTTGTACATCACAGCTCTAATAATAATAAAAATATTTAAAAATGCGAATGAAATACTGTCACTGATGAATGGAATTGTGAAATGCGTCTGGTGAACAATTGCAGTGATTTGAAGGAGGTGGGAGGGAAACAAATGGAAAGGAGAATATACTAATGTGTTCTCCTTGGGTAGCTTCAGATGCCATTCTTCTTCTCATTAATTATTAATATTATTATTTGTATTGCACATTCATTTTGATAAACTGTCAATTACTTGTTAAAAGGAGTTCACACCATGGGAATCCACTCCCTATTTATGAGCCAGTGATTTATTGATATTTAAATTTTTCAGAAGACCATCTTCCCTTGGGATTCAAATACAAACTTGGTTTAATATAATTTTTTTTACAATACAAACTATGTTCATGTACTGACTCTACTTTTGTAAATTAGGGCTCCTTTGTCCTTTATAGTTACTGTGTACACAGGAAAGTAAAATGAAGAGAGATAATATTTGCGCCATATTTTATTCAATTTGTGTATTTAGGTACATGACTCTGCTTATGTTGTCATATATATATTTATAAGTTAGATCTGAGACATATGGGGGGAAACATGGGTCCTTTGTCTCTCTGAGGCTGGTTTACTTCACTTAACATTTTTTCTGCTGGTCTTCAGGATCATCCATTTTGCTGCAGATAAAATAATATTATTTAAATGGACACATAGAACCTGCTACCAAAGTGGTAGACAGTGAAATCAGGATAGAAACATCAAAGTTAAACTACACAGAGACAAGATAACCTAAGGGATATTTGCAGAATATTTTGACCTGATAAATGCAGAATGCACAACTATTTTTTTCCTTTAGAACACAGAAAAATCCTGTGAATTGGTGATCATTTAGGTCCGCAAATTAATTTAAAAATCATACGCGTAACTTTTCTGACCAAAATCAAATTAAAGTAAGATTCTGCAATAAAAGAAACTTCAGAAACCGCACAGTATGGAGACTGAGCCACAGGTGGCTTAAAGTTTGAGCCAGGGGCGTGGCCTAGTGGTAGAGTGCTTGCCTAGCTGCTACTGAGGAGGCTGAGAAGGAACTTTACCATTCTGGTAATCTCAGGAGTGTACCCAGAAGAGATGAGGACTACAGGAGAGAAGAGCTCAAGTAGCTCGTGTGGCTCAAGCGGGAGAGGGCCAGCCCTGAGAAAGCCCAAAGGACAGTGCTCAGACCCTGAGTGCAAGCTCCAACTCTGGCCAAAATATGCTCTATTATTTTCTTTAAGTAGTTACACAAAGGCATTTCAGTTCAACACATCAGTTTTTGAGGACAGTGCATCTTGATCAATGTCATCCCTTCCATCCTTCTCCTCCATCTCTTCCAATCCCATCCATTCCCAAAGGTTATCCAGTTCTACTTTTACACATGTATATTAAATATTCTGACTATATTCACCCATTCTTCTTTGCTTCATTTTCCCCTTGGCATCCCCTCAAGATAAAACATGTGCAAGATTTCCATGGGATGCTTTTTTTTCTTTGTAAGCAGCCCAAGGTTGTATAAATCTAACAACTTATTTTATAACGTATGTTGTGACTCTCCGTGAGTTTGTATGTGGACAGATGTATCATTTTAACTAAATGTGATTTTCTTCTTTATTATCTTTATTTCTCTCATTTAAAATGGGCTTGCAAAATTCAATCAATGTCTCCATGTATCATAAAGTGAACAACAATAAAACAAGGTATTCTCCCCAGATACTACCCCAGTAACTGGGACTTGAACTCAGGATCAAGTGCTTAGTTCTTTCATTCAGAGCTGACACTCTATCACTTGAACCACACCTTCCACTTTGGGCATCTTGCTGGTTATTTGGGGATAAGAATCTCAAAGACTTTCAGGGATGGCTTTGAAACTGGACTCTCTGATCCCAGCCTCCTGAGTAACCAGGATTACAAGCACAAGCCACTGAGCCCAAGATCAAATTCTTTTTTTCATATAATTTTTATAGTAATTAATAGAAGGGTTACATTATATTCACCAGATAGAAGGTACATTACTTCACATACTTTGATACATTTTCTCATGTCCAAGATCAAATTCTTGTGGTCCTAATCACACATCCATTTGAAAGCCATTTTCTAGGTAAGATCAGAGATTTTTCTGTTTTTTTTTTATGCCTGTACATTTTTGCTATAAAATGTAAACACCAAAATATCAAGATAAATAGTAATTTCAAGCCCTACTCCACTTCGTAATGCCTCAGACTATGAAGCAGGCCATCCACAGGGCTTGTGGACAGAGAGGTCACAGTGAGCAGTATGCACACACTGGGCTTCCTAGTAACTGTGTACCTTATGGGGTGACAAATGGCCACAAAGCGGTCATAGGCCATCGCTTCCAGGAGACAGCTTTCCACATTACATTTTGAGAGATACATCCTGCATAAGTGATGCTCTGATTCCCTGTCTGGATGTTCACAAGAGTCTTTGGGATTACACTGGAGCTTAAACAGATGTCAGCAAGGGAAGAAATACATGGGGGTATGGAGTTGCATATCTGATCCAATGGCCAGGATGGTGAGCAGATTGTCGAGGACAGTGATCAGGTACATGGACAGGAACAGTCTGAAGATGACTGGTTGTAGTTCTGGATAGTTTGTCAATCCCGGAAGAAAGAACAAGGATGTAACTGTTTGATTCTGGGCTTCCATGGTGTGAATGAATCTTAGGAGACAGGAGTGAGAATGCATGACATCTGTCTATCTCTGTCTATTCACCAATGGTAGTAATACAAAATGGTGTGGTGGCAATGACCAAAACAACCAACATTTTAATGTTTGGGATTCAGATTCTAGTATTATTGGAAAACTCCTTTTGTTTTATTGGACTCTCAAAACTGAGTGTGTGGTACCCATGGGTGGAAACTATAACAACTGCTATATTACAGTCTGTTTCCCACACAAGCACACGAATACTAAAAGAAATCAGAACATTTTATAGACATCATTATGTTTGAGAAACAGTTGATTTCCACTCTAAAAGACAGGTGAAGGCAGTTGCTGGTGAACCATTCCTGTAATCCTAGCTACTCAGGAGACTGAGACGTGAGGATCCTGGTAAATAAATCCAAGAGACTCATACCTTCAATTAACCCATCTCAAAGCCCGAAGTGGAGCTGAGGCTCAAGTGGTGGAGTATAACCAGTGTTGAATAGAATGACAGCACCAAGGTTCTGAGTTCCAATCCCAGTGCTGGCTTGCACACATACACACACACACACACACACACACACACACACACATTTGCACACATAATAAATTATCCACTTGAAGAAGAATATGTGATCAGGAGAATGACAGCTGTGTGTGCAAAAGGTTATTGGGAAGTATTGAGAGAATGACAGGAATCTAGCAGGAAAGACACTGAGGACATTTTATTTCTCTTAATTACAGACTCCTCTGCTCTAGGTTAAGTCTCCTGCAATATCCACCTTCATTTTCAAAGGATTAACTGAGGAGATTTCTGGGCCCTAGAATGACTTCAAGGAAAACAATACCAAACATCTTACCTGAATACTGGAAGCGGAATTTTTGAACCCATAGCTCCACTTCCAGCTTTTTGCTGCTTAATTGGAGAAGAGTTTCATGGCCTTCTCTATCCTGGCTGGTTCTGAACTACAGTCTTAAAGATCTCAGCCTCCTGATTAGCTAGGGTTATAGGTGTGAGCAACTGGCAGCTAGTCTTTTTTTTTCTTCTAATTTCTACTTCAGAAACTTTGCTTGCAGCACATACTATTTCTGTTGTCATTATTAGTGTTTCATTTAAATCACAAACTAAGTATGTTCTACTCATGAGGTTGTCATATAGTTATAAGTAGTAGGTTAATAGTAATATAAGATTGCAAGCACTGATTTGTTTTCTTTTGGGGTATGTAGTTGGCCAAAATAATAGACTTCATTATGACATTCTCATTTATGTGGACAATGCACTTTGAATATGTTTATTCTGTCACAGGGTCCTGGGCCCTTCTTCTTCCTCTTCCCCCAAAATTCTCCTTTCTGCTTCTCTGTTGTTAAAGAATCTACAGTTTGTATATGAGAAGAAATATGTGTTATTTGTCTTGCTAAGTCTGTTTTATTTCATTAAGCAACCATTTTTGTCTTTGAAGACACAGGTAAGTAGGTGATGTATTTCTTTTTGCCAGTCCTGGGGCTTGAACTCAGGGCCTGAGCACTGTCCTTGGA